>NW_026127652.1:0-18782 GCF_022985175.1 Labeo rohita
ATTATTACAATTAAGCCAGTCTGCTTAGTAATGAATGAAGCTGGTGATGCTGTTTGTGGAGTTGTTTAATCAGATTTTGAGAGATTTAATGTCTTTTATTTCAGTTGATTTAATCTGTGGCTGAAATCAGTTGTAGTTCTTGTGTTTCTCTGTTCTTTAGTGATTCTGCTTGTTAACAGCAGGTGTTTCATCACTAATGCTCAATCACCTTTTAATTGATCACTTAATTATCTCTTTAACTTTAACTCTGCTTCAGTGTTAATTTAACTCTGTTTAGAGAGGGACCAAATGTTCTCTGAATAGAGTTAATTTTACTCTGTGAATTTTACTGTGTAGTATTATTGCAATATTAATTCAGTTTAAAAAGTTAATATTTATTTAATCTTTATTTTATTTTATTAACAACAATACCCCAAATATGATTTTGCATTAATAATAATAATAATAATAATAATAATAATAGAGTTAAAATACAGACTTTTTTATTTTACAGCAGTTGTACTATTTTTGTAACAGAGGGACCGGAGACGAGCGGATCCAAACGCAAACTTTTATTGAAGGGACGAGACATAGACATGGTCAGGCAGGCAGAGTCAAACAACGGCAAGCAGGTGTATGGACAGCAAACAAAGAGTAATCCTTAAACGAGCGAGGGTCAATCCAGCGGCGAACGTTATCCGTGAAGGGCTAGGCAGAAGAGTGGTCAAGCAGGCGAGAGTTCAAAACGAGATAAGACAAACCAAAACAAGGAAACTAAACAGGGAATAACGCTTTGTATGAATGCTAGGTAAATCAATACTCAGCCGTGAGTGACAGGAAAACCGGGGCTTATATACTGTCTCTGATTGGGCGCAGGTGGTGGGAGCAGTGGCTGATGGATAATGTAGTCCGGGGTGTAATGCAAGAGTCAGTGTGTGTAAGGAAGGTGAGAGTGACATCTGGTGGTGAGCGGTCCGCAGCTCACCGACCAGATCCGTAACAATTTTAATGGATTTATTGACATTTAAATAATAATAATAAATTATTGTTTTTGTTGTAAAATACTGAAATAGTTTTTATTGATTTGTTTATTGGTATATTGGTATATAGTAAATGTAAAAAAAATATATGTTGTTGTTAGTAATAATAATTATAAGCACCAATAACAAAAATTTTACTTTATTTGTAAATTATAACATTTAAACTCAATAAAAAATTACTATTGCAATAATCATATTGTACTGTAAATAAAAGGTCAGTACATAATAATAATAATAATGATAATAATAATAATCGTAACACCAATAACAAAATATAATTTTACTTTATTTCTCAATTATAACATTTAAACTCAATTAAAAATTACTTCTGCAATAATCATCAAAATAACTGTTTTAATTTAAATAATATTTAATTAATATTTTGGTTTTTATTAAATTATCAATTTTTATTTTATAATGTGACAGGATTACTGCAATCATAACATTTCTTTATGCTTATTATAAAACAACAGAAGAAACAATTATTATTATTATTATTATTATTATTATTATTATTATTATTATTATTATTATACACTAACATTTTATTTTACAGAGCAATATGATTACTGCAATAGCATTTAATAATAAAATAAAATTCATATTTTGGCGGTTACTAAATTATAACAAATATAAGATGTTATCAATAATATTCAATAATAATAATAATAATAACAAAATGTTAATAATATGATATATTAACTACATTTTATTATTTAAATTACAACAATTAAAAAAAAAAAAAATAAAATAAAAACTCAATCTTATTGCAATAATATTACAATGTTTAATATATCTTTAATAAAATTATAATAAAACAAAATATGAATTTTATTTTATAATTAAAAGTTAAATTATGTTATAATTGTAATATTTACATCAATATCTATTATTATTAATAATAATAACAATAATAATAATAATAATAATAATAATTGTAATTGTTATAACATTAAGGAAAATAGAATCAAAATGCTATAACACTAAATATTAAATATGTCAGTTATTTTTAATGTGTTACTACTACTTCTACTATTTGTTGTTGTTCTTTATTACAATTTATATTAATAAACAAAATATTATTTTTACTGTATTGTAAAAATACTAATTACACAAATAAATAAATACTCTTACTATTGCTGTGATCATATTGCACTGTAAAATAAAATGTCAGTATTTATTATTATTATTATTATTATTAATAATAATATCAATAATAAAATATATAATATTTAATATTATTTATAACAAATAAGCAAATACATATATAAAAATTGCAATACTCTAACAGTACTGCAAAATATAAAGGAAGTATTTAATAATAATAATAATAACAATAATAAATAATATCTAAAATAGTAATTATATTTCTTTAATATTATAACAGTTACAATTTAATCAATGATAATAATAATAATAACAACAATACAAGCTTTGAATTATTATTAATAAAATGTTAACAAAAATCCATTAATTTTGGTGTATAAAAAAAATAAATAAAAAAAATAATTTTTTGCCTTTTTATTTAATAAATATTGTAATAATGTTTTTGTATTTTAATTTTAAAAATATAATGGATATATTATATTATTGGTATTTGTGTTGTTATGATTATTGCAATCATTATATATATATAGATATATATATATATATATATATATATATATATATATAATTTTAATTTAATATAAAACTTTATTTTCTTTTCTTTTTTTTTCTTTTTAGTGCAACAGGATTATTGTCATTCAGGTTTTTTATTCAGTTTTTTTTTTTACTTGGTATAAAATTAATATTTATAAATGTTAGTATTATTATTATTAGTAGCAGTAGTAGTAGTAGTATTGATATTTTTAAATACATTATATTACAGTTTAAGAGTACAAGTATTATAATCATAATCATTTTTTTATTGATTTGTTATACTTTAAATAAATTTAAATTCATATTTTGGTTGCCTATTTTGTCTATTTATTTATTTATTTATTTATTTACAGTACTGTGCAAAAGTCTAGTATTTTCATCAGCAAAAAAATGGTTTAAAGTCAGTTAAAGTCGGTCTGTTGCTGTAGTGTGTCAGAAGGAAATATCAGATTACATTTCCAAACATTCATTTTGCCATTAATCGTAATAATCCGAAGATTTTTGTTGATTTTTTTTTTTTTTTTTTTTTTGAGTCTGACAAAAGTGAGTGCTCTACACAGAGATCTGATCTCATCATCACCCAGTCTGTCTGGAATGACATGAAGAAACAGAACAAACTCAGACAGACTAAATCCAGAAGAACTGTGACAAAGTCTCCAGGATGCTTCAAGAAACCTACCTGTAAAGCTGCAGCACTGTTAAAAGTTTTAGGCACTTGTGTAAAAATGCTGTAAAATGAGGATGCTGTCATAAATAGATTTTCTTTATCCATTACCTTCCATTAACTAAATGAAATCAACATTTGGTGCGACCATTCTTTGCGTTTACAGCAGCTTTTGCCCTAGGTGCACTTGCGCAAAATTTTTCAGGTAGCTTTGCAGGTAGGTTTCTTGAAGCATCTTGGAGACGTTGCCACAGTTCTTCTGGATTTACTCTGTTTCAGCTTGTTCTGTTTCTTCATGTCATTCCAGAGACAGACTGGATGATGATGAGATCAGATCAGTGTGGAGCACTGGCTGTTGTCAGACTCCTTGTGCAAACAAAAATCTCACTAGATTATTACAATTAATGGCAAACAGAAAGTTTGGAAATTTAAACCGATATTTTTACTAGAAAAAAGATAGAAATAACTTACTTTAAACCATTTTTTAGCTGGTGAAAATACTAGTGGCCTTAAACTTTTGCACAGTACTGTATATTGAAAACAATTTAAATTACTAAAAAGTGTTGATACAAATTGTAACGGTTAGTGAGAGGTGAGAGGCGAGAGGCGAGCGGATCCATGTGCGAGCCTTTATTTAAGGGATGAGACAGATACATGGTCGAACAGGCAGGGTCATCAGGAGCAAACAGGTAAATCGCAGGCAAGACGTAGAGAATAATCCTTATAACAAGCGATAGTCCAAAAAGGCAGTCGGCGAGACAGCTGACAATGAGATAACCAGGCGAAAGAACAAAACACTGGGAACTAGGAACTCGGGAACAAGGAAACTAGGGAACGCTAACAATAGAACACAACAACAACTCACAATACTCCGTGCTTTGCAAGGGGAAAGACTGGGGCTTTTATAGCGCCGCTGATTGGTCACAGGAGTCGACGCAATCAGCGCGATGGGTGATGGAAGTAGTAGTCCGGGGTGCAAAGTAACAGTCTGAGTATAGTGACAGGGTGAGAGCGACATCTGGTGGTGAGCGGACCGCGGGACACCGACCAGATTCGTGACATAGCCCCCCCCCCCCAAGGAGCGGCTTCCAGACGCTCCAACCGAAAAACAGACCTGGGGAGCGGTGGGAGGGCCAGGAGACTGAGGCAGAACCGGCAGGGCAGAAGCCTTCCAGGGCGGAGCTGGAGGCGGAGCGTCCCAGGGCAGAGCCGGAGGTGGAGCAGAAGCCCTCCAGGGCGGAGCGGGAAGCGCAGGGGCCCTCCAGGGCAGAGCAGGCACCTGCGTCAGGGACTGGGACCTGGGAAGAGCAGGGATAGAGAAGACAAACAGAAGAGCAGGAGGGGCAGGAGCCCTCCAGGGCAGAGCAGGAACCCGCGTCAAGGACTGGGACCTGGGGAGAGCAGGGACAGAGGAGGCAGAGAGAATAAGGAGAGAAGCAGAGAGTTTGTGGATGAACGTCGCCTCCCTAGGAGGTTCTACAGCGAATGCTGACACCTCAGGAGGCATTGGCGCAGCTTCTCCGACTGGTGAGGCCTCTGGAGCGGACTTGAGACCAGACGGGACCTCTGGAGCAGACCTGAGACAAGAAGGGACCTCTGGAGCAGGCTTGAGATCAGACGGGAGCTCTGGAGCACAGTGTGCAGCCCACAAACACCAAATGGCAACCGCCATTAAGGGAACAGCAGTGGCGGGTGGCAGGACCTCTTTGATGATGGATTTTGGCGATGTCGATGCCACTGAGATGTTCGCTGCCCTCACTGACACTAGTGGTGGGTCCAGCACGCTGGCCATCATAGTGGGCCGTGACCTTGGGATGTCAGGCGAGACATGACGGGGCTCTGGGAGGTCAGATGAAACGTGACGGGGCTCTGGAAGGTCAGGCGGGACGTGACTTGACTCTGGGCCGTCAGGCGGGACGTGACTTGACTCTGGGCCGTCAGGCGGGGCGTGACTTGACTCTGGGCCGTCAGGCGGGGCGTGATTTGACCCTGGGCGACCAGCCGGGACATGACTTGACTCAGAAACAACAGCAATAACTTGACTTGGCTCAATAAGTGCTGCTGTGACTTGACCTGACACGTGAAGTCCAGCGGTGATTTGACTTGGCCTATGAGGATCTACGGTGACTTGACCTGGTTCGTGGTGACTGGCTGAGGCCTGACTTGGCTTGTAAACATCAACTGTGACTTGACTTGGCTCATGGAGATCTACAGTGACTTGACTTGACTCGGGAGGATCCGTTCTGACTTTGCTTGACACAAGAACCTCCGTCTTGTCCGTGCTTAGCTCAGGAACAGCAGTTTTGACATTACTTGAATCAGGAATGGCCGCAGCTTTAAATCGGTTTGACTCAGGAACCGTAGCTTGAACTTTGCTCGACTCAGGAACCACGGCTGTGACTTTGCTTGACTCAGGAAACGCTTCAGGAAGGGCGGCCATGATGGGTGCCGACTTAGGAGCAGAAAACATGATGTGAACAGGCTGTGGCTTGACTGAGATGGCCTGAGCAGGCTGTGGCTTGGCTGACGTGGCGTTAGCTGGCACTGGCTTGACTGACGAGGCGTTAGCAGGCTGTGGCTTGGCTGACGTGGCGTTAGCTGGCACTGGCTTGGCTGACGGGGCTTTAGCAGGCTGTGGTTTGACTGGTGTGGCAGCCATCTTGAGCAGTGGCTCTGGCGTGGCAGCCATCTTGAGCAGTGGCTCTGGCATGGCCGCCATCTTGACAGTGCTTGGCTCAGGAAAGATGGCGGTAACTTGACTTGAGACAGGAGCAACAGCTGTAATTTGACTTGACACAGGAACCACAGCTCTGACTTGACTTGTTACAGGAAACACAGCTTTAACTTGACTTGCCTTAGGAAAAGCAGCTCTGACTTGACTTGACGCAGGAACAACAGCCGTAGCTTGACTTGACACTGGAACAGTAGCTGTAATCTTGTTTGACTCTGGAAACTCAGCCACAGCTTGACTGAACTCAGAAAACACAGCTGCAACTTGACTGGACTCGGAAACTTGACCTGACTCAGGAAACACAGCTGCAACATGACTTGACTTGGAAACTTGACTTGACTCAGGAAACACAGCTGCAACTTGACTTGACTTGGAAACTTGACTTGACTCAGGAAACACAGCTGCAACTTGACTTGGCTCTGGTATGGCAGCTATGACATGACGGAGCTCTGTTTTCGCCGCCAATTTGTGCACGGGCTCCGTTGTCGCCGCCCTGGTATGAACGTGCTCCGGTGCGGCCGCCATTTTGTAAACAGGCGCCGATGTCGCCGCCATTACACGAGTGTTCCAGGCGGCCAGCGGTCCCGTGGCGTCGCGCTCCTCATCCGCGACACCCACGGTAAATGGAGAGCCCACACACAGTAACGCAAAGTCCAGAAAAGCAGCCAGAGATGAGCGCGGGCCCTCACGTCTCAGCCTCGCCTTTAAAGGCTCATTTATGCCATCACAGAAAATCTCTATAATGATACAGTCCGGGAGGGTGGAGTGATTAGCAATGGCCAGAAACTCACGGATGTGTTGTTCTAGTGTGCGTGGTCCCTGTTTTATCCTGAAAAGAATTCTGTCTGTGTCCATATCTGAATGTCCGAGGGTGAAGCTGCTGGATCCTGTGGTGACGGAGTATTCTGTAACGGTGAGTGAGAGGCGAGAGGCGAGCGGATCCATGTGCGAGCCTTTATTTGAGGGACGAGACAGATACATGGTCGAACAGGCAGGGTCAAACAGGAGCAAAAAGGTAAATCGCAGGCAAGACGTAGAGAATAATCCTTATAACAAGCGATAGTCCAAAAAGGCAGGCGGCGAGACAGTCAACAACGAGATAACCAGGCGAGAGAACTGGGAACTAGGAACTCGGGAACAAGGAAACTAGGAAACGTTAACAATAGAACACAACAACAACTCACAATACTCCGTGCTTTGCAAGGGGAAAGACCGGGGCTTTTATAGCGCCGCTGATTGGTCACAGGAGTCGACGCAATCAGTGCGATGGGTGATGGAAGTAGTAGTCCGGGGTGCAAAGTAACAGTCTGAGTATAGTGACAGGGTGAGAGCGACATCTGGCGGTGAGCGGACCGTGGGACACCGACCAGATTCGTGACACAAATATGTCAGCTGAAATAATGTTTGCATTATATTTAAGGTAATACCTATTTAAATCAATTCAATGTTCATGATACAAACATCAATTAAAATGTGATCTCAACTTGATTTATTATTGTTTTATTATTTCTGTACAAAAACAAGAGAAATGAATGACATGATCTTCAAGATTGTGACATTTTAAAATTTTTAACACTACTAAAATGAATGATTGATGAAACACAACAATAAAAACACAAATCTAGACTCACACACACAGATGTTACTGTTGATATGAGGATTTCTGACACATTTATTCTGTTATTTTAGTGACAGAAGTTGAGCTACAGTATTAATGTCATGAAAAGACTCCATAACATCTCACTGTTACCGATTCATCAGCAGCTCAAAGCATTTTGGGTAGAATCTCTCATCAGTCTATTCTGATTCATCAACACAGTTTCACTAATGATCCAGGACCAACACTAAACCCAGGATAAAGTGGCTGAGTGAATGTGGTCTGTTCTGTGTGGATGAGACTCATTGTGTTTCTGGAGACGCTGTAGAAGGACAGAGTTCCTGCACTCACATCCACATACACTCCTAATCTATAGATATAATCAGCATACACACTATACTCATCAACATCATTATCATCATCATCATCATCAGACACTTCTATTATATTACTGATGATGGGCTCCACAGGGAGAACAGTCTTTCTGTTATTGTGTCTGAATGAGTATCTGGAGTGAGAGCAGCTCAAACTCCAGGACTGATCATTAAATCCAAACCAACACTCACCACCCCGTCCCTTCCTGCTGATGCTCTTATATGACACTGATATTAACACATGTCCACTCCACTCAATCTCCCAGTAACAGCGTCCACACACACTCTCTCTACACAACACCTGATACACATCAAATCTGTCTGGATGATCAGAATACGACTGTTTCTCTTCCTCATGTGTCACGTTTCTGTTCTCCTCAGACAGACTGAGATGTTTGTTTGCTGTGTTTGGATCCAGTGTGAGAAAACAGGCATCTGAACACAAGAACAGACACATTTATAACACAACAACAATCACTACAGCTGTGTGTGTGTGTGTGTGTGTGTGTGTGTGTGTGTGTGTGTGTTCTGGTATATATGGTTTATGAGGACACAAATGTGTATAATGACATGTGTACTACAACATAAACATGGTTTATGAGGACACTTCCTGTGTCCCCGTAAAACAAAAGGCTTAAAAAAAACATACTAAACAGTGTTTTATGAAATTCAAAAAGTGTGCACAGTCTCCTGTGAGGGCTAGGTTTAGGTATAGGGTAGGTGTAGGGCGATAGAAAATATGGTTTGTACAGTACAAAAACCATCACGTCCCCGTAAACCACAAATGCAAGAATGTGTGTGTGTATTATGTGTGTGTGTTTGTAGACGTACATTTCTTCAGTCCTGCTGTAATCCTGGATTCTCCTCCATGACCCACACTAGAAAACACGCACAGAAATTCAGTTAGTCAACAAACTGCGGCTATGCAGTTCCCAAGACACTCAGGGTGGTTGCTAGAGAGTTGCTAAAGTGCTTGGGGTGGTTTCTAGCCTGTTGCAGTTGCCAGGGTACGCAGAATGGTTAGGCTGTTGCCTAGGTAGTGGAGGTGGTTGCTATGCAGTTGCTAAGGAACTTGGGGTAGTTGCTAGGCTGGTGCTATGCAGTTGCCATGGTACTTGGGTGGTTGCTGGACTGTTGCTATGCAATCTCCAGGTTACTTGGCTGGTTGATATGCAGTTGCTAAGGTACTTGGGGTGGTTGCTAGGCTGTTGCTATGCAGTTGCAAAGGCACTCAGTGTGGTTGCTAGGGTGTTCTGGGTGGTTTCTAGAGTGTTACTATGCAGTTGCTAAGGTGCTTGGAGTGGTTGCTAGGCTGTTGCTATATGGTTGCTATGGTACTTGCTGTGTGGTTGCTAGGGTGTTGCTATATGGTTGCTAGGGTACTTGGGGTTGTGGCAAGGCTGTTGCTGTATTGTTGCTAAGGTACACATGGTGGATGCTAGGGTACATGGGGCGTTGCTAGTAGGGCTGTGTATCTCCATATATCTCACATTCAGTAGGGCGACCAGACATCCTGCTTATTGCTGTCCTGCCCCCAACTGGATCTGTCCCCAGAAATTTCCCCATTTTACAGCACATTCAAAATAACCTGCAAATGCACTGTAAAAGCTGATTGTGATTATTTTCACCAGCAAAGGCGCTGTATGCTATTACTGATGACTTGGTCACACGCCGCTACTTCCCAGCAGGCACACAGCGTCATAAGACGTTGGTATTTGGTTAGATTTAGGTTGCAACGTCGGGTGACCAAAATTCAACATCAAGTCAATGTCTAATGTCAACGTTAGTTTGACGTCTAATACCGATGTCAGCTGATGTTGATATTTTGTTGTATTTAGGTTGTGTTGCAAAGTGACCAAAATCCAACGTTGTGTCAACGTCTTAAGCCAACATCATACTGATGTCAAATACTGACATTTAGTCGTCAGGTATGGCAACCAAAACCCAACGTTGCCTAGACGTCATAATTGTAACGTCCACCCAATGTCAAATTCTGACATCATTAGACGTTGATCTTCTGTTAGTTTCAGGTTGCGGCATTAACTAACCAAAATCCAACATCGAGCCAACATCTGAAGCCAACATCATATTGATGTCAAATACTGACATTTAGTCGTTAGGTATGGCAACCAAAACCCAACGTCTCCTAGACGTCACAATTGTAATGTCCACTCAGCGTCAAATTCTGAGATCATTAGACATTGATCTTTTGTTAGTTTCAGGTTGTGGCATTAACTAACGAAGATCCAACATCAAACCAACATCTCAAGCCTGGTTTAAGCTGGTCCTTAGCTGGTTTATGCTGGTCCTTTGCTGGTTTATGCTGGCCGTGCTACTGGTTAAGGACCAGGATAAACCAGCAAAGCCTAAACCGGCACCAAAACATACCTAACCAGCATTCCAGCATACCTACCAGCATATGCTGTTTTTTTCACCAGGGGAGAAATTTGAAACTAGAAAAAACAGAGCATGGAGAAAAAGGGTCTGAAAGGACTGGAAATGCATACCAGCATGCAATGTGTAGAAAACACACATTAAAAAATATGGAAAATTTTGTCAATTTTGTCAGTTTGTCAAATGTTCGTGTCTGCATTATGGAAACACCTTGCTGTGAGGTGACAGCTTAACTGTGTCATCTTGCTGCTGCAAGCAATACAGTGTTGAAATATATGACAGTACATTCATTCTCAAAGACCTCAATTATTGTTGAAGTAGTTGGACAGCATTTCAGCATTTACAGTTTACATTTTCCCATTCCATGAACGCTGTAACAGCATTACCACTGCAGTCAACATGCAAGCTGTAGACAAATGTAACTTGTATGAAATTATGGCAGTGTTTGCCACAATTAAGGCTGTGGTACTGTGGACAGAAGAGTATTGTAGTGAACATTTGAAGTGAATCAAAACCTTTCATCAAAGTTGTTCTAAACAGCCAAAACAATAACCGTTCTTGTTTTAGGACAACTTTGATTAACTTTTTTGACCCACTTCAAATGTTGACTACTGTAAACCAAAACTAACAGGTGGTGTAACACTGCAATACAACAAAGGGTCAGACAGAGAAAATGTCACAGTTGCACAGCTGCATTTAGGCATAAGAGTGGTTATAAAGGAAATTAAGGCAAGGGATTTATTAAAGTTCAAACAGTAAATAGCACAGATGTACCAAACCCTGCTTGTAAGCAAATGCGAAAATGCCATTTGACCAATTAATTCAATGTAACAGCCTAAAAAATAAAAATCAACATACGTATATATTTGCAAACTTTCATTTAAAACAAGTTTATTTTTCTACAGTTGCAACGTTATTTGATGTTTCTCCATGTTGCTTTGGTCATGATTGGTTAATCTGAATTTCATCCTGGAATCTGGCCAATGACAATTGTGCGTACCTTCTACCGAACAAATTTGAAGATACACATCAGTTCCGTTGCTGCTCGCTTGGTTTAACTGCTTCGCTAGGTGCACTAGTAATGGCTTTTACATGGATTATCTCATATCTAACAGATGAATTCTTTTTTTTTTGACCGATTTTGAGTTGGATGTCGGAATTGGATTTCGTTGGATTGAGAACGAAAAGTGCGAATATGAACACAGACACTTAATGTGACCAATGGCCAATGGACACATTGCAATCGGCAGAAGGTAAACATCTTTTATAATTTTTTCGAAGTTACTACTGTTACTGTTAAAGTGATATACTAATCACGATGACAATCTGTTGTACAAAACCGTATTTTGTTATTATGTTTTAATACTGTTGAGATAAGGCTGTGTGTAATGACGATGTCGTAGTCATGATATAAAGTAACTCGTTAGATTCGTTAAAATCTTCTTTAAATGTAGATGAGCGACACCCATTAGTGAGAACGGCACTAAGAGGTTCATTATACAATAACTTGACCCACTTAATAAATTGGTCACCAAGACCAAATCTGTGTAACGCATAAAATAAGTAAGGCCATTCGATGCGATCGAATGCCTTTTCCGCATCTAATGAGATCACAAGACCATCTATTGATTGCTGTTTAGAAAACTGTATCACATTCAACAGGCGACGCATGTTATTGGTAGAGTTGCGTCCTACAATAAAGCCTGTTTGGTCATCCTTTATTAGAGCTGGGAGAAGGCCTTCTAACCGTGTTGCTAGAATTTTGGAAAGAATTTTCAGATCTACATTCAACAGTGAAATAGGTCGATATGACGAACAGTCCTATGCCTGCTTGCCTTTTTTCAAAATTAAGGATATATTTGCCTCTCTCAGGGACTGTGGTAAGCGCCCTTTTACAAATGAGTCATTAAACATATTTAGTAAGGGGTCAACTAATACATTTCTAAATTCCTTATAAAAATCACTACTAAGCCCATCTGGGCCAGGTGCTTTTCCTGACTGTAAACTGTTTATGGCTTCTAGAACTTCCTTTTTAGATATAGGGGCGTTGAGGAGGGAGGTCTGATCTTCTGATAAAGTGGGAAGATTAAGGGTGAAAAAAAAAAGCTCTGTGGACTGTGTTGTATCCCCTTCTAGTTCTGATCTATATAAATTCTCAAACCATTCTTTAGATGTGTTATTAATAGATAGACTGTCTGAAAAGCATTTACCACTACTATCCACAATAGACAGGATTGATTGAGAGTCTGATTTTTTCCTTGTTAGATATGCTAAGTATTTTCCCACTTTATCTCCATGCTTATATATTTTCTGCTTAGCAAAACGAATTTTCCCTTCTGCCTGTTTTGTTAAAAGAGAATCTAAAGCAGATCTGAGCGCAGAGATTTCCTTCATCCTAGCAGAAGACAGTTTTTTAATGTATAATCTCTCAGCATCCTTAAGCTTAGATTCTAAGATGTCTTTTTGTTCGGCTTGTCTACCCCTTTTACTTATTGTATATGCTATAATAAGGCCTCTAGAAAAAGCTTTGGCTGTTTCCCATAATAAGGATGGGTCTTCAGTTGATGCAGAATTGATGGACATGAAAGAGTTAAATTCCTCTGTAAAATACGATATAAAATTATGATCTGCTAGGATGAATGGGTGAAATCTCCAGCTACTAGGCTTAATATTTTGGTTCCCAAAGGAGTATTCAGTAAAAACTGCTGCATGGTCAGATATAGATATATTTCCTATATTGCAAGACCTTATATGCTCCATCATATTTTTCGGACAAAATAAATAATCTATCCTAGTATAGCAGCTATGGACCCTAGAAAAGAATGTATACTCTTGTTCTGCAGGGTGGCAGGCCCTCCAAATATCTACATAGTCAAAGTCTTCACAAAGAGCCTTAACAGTTTTAGCCTGAGTAGATAATAATAGTTTACCTGCTGGGAATTTATCAATAATGGGACATAAATGACAATTAAAGTCTCCCCCAATAAACAATGTCTTAACGCCCCAATCTGCTAACTTGGAAAAAGCCTTAGTCAAGAAATCACCTGGATGGCCAGGAGGCCAGTAAATTAAAGCAATTTCTTCCCCATATAGTAACCCCTTCACAATTAGATAACGCCCTCTTGTGTCCTTAATAACTTCTACTAATTGGAATGGCAAATCTTTCCTAATTAAGATAACTACACCTCTGCTCCTGGAAGTAAACGATGAGAAAAAGGCCTGACCAAACCACCCCAGTGATAGCTTAGAATGTTCTTGATCGTTTAAATGGGTCTCCTGAAGTAAAGCAACATGAACTCCCTCCTTTTTTAAGTAAGTTAAGACCTTTCTTCTTCTAATAGGTGTATGAACACCATTAACGTTCCATGTACAAACTTTAAATGTAAACATTCTCAGAATATATTAGACATAACGCAATCCAAATGTACAGTTTTAGTAATGTAGATGTCCACCAGAGAAACAAGTGGTGAGCCAAAAAATGATAGTAACAAAAGGATACAAAGTGAAAAATTCAGAAACACAGAACTCGAACAAGAATTGTTAAACATCAACGAGATTACACACTTTACCTCCCGCTGCATAACGAGATCACCAGTGAAAAAAGGTCTCCTAACGACAAAAGGAAACGACTAAAGAAATATCCAACCAAAAACATCAAGCGGTAGTGCCGCCATTCACGCCCGCATAGCTTAATACACAGTACAGTAAACCCTGCCAGCAAACATGTCTCAGAGTCCCCTTTAAGTTCTCAGTATTTGTACTCACACCAAAGCATAATTATCAGGAGATCCCGTGATGTGTGTTGGTCGATCAAGTATTACCAACGGGCGCCACATCCAGCGAATCCAGAAACGCCTCGACAGCAGCCGGATCGTGAAAGACCTTCACCGAGCCACGGAAGGTTACCTTGAGGAGGGCAGGGTAAATTTGCCTGTATTCCGCGCCTAGGGATTTTAGGCATTTCTTGACTTCATCAAACATCTTGCGCTTACGGAGAACAGACGCAGAAAAGTCCTGAAAATCATCATGGTGCTGTCTCCAAATTTCAAAGGAGAGCCATTGATCCCCAGCTCCCGCGCTGCATTTAACACTCGCTGCTTATCTTGAAAGTTGTGAAACCTCACCAGGACGGGTCGCGGACGCTGCGTAGAGGAAGGTTTGGGGGCGAGTGATCGGTGCGCTCTCTCTAGCTTTATACGACCTGCTTTCGAAGTGATGCAAAGAGTTTTAGGAAGCCATGACTCAAAAAACCGCGTAGGGTTGTCACCTTCCACACCCTCAGGTAACCCAACGATGCAGATATTCTTCCTTCTACCTCTATTTTCAAGGTCATCCGCCCGCTCACCCAACTCATGCACGAGTTTTTCGAGGGACTGTATCTTAGCCTTGATTGGGGTTACCACGTCTTCAACAGCAGATATTCTGGTCTCCGTTTCCGTAATCCGTTTTTTATGTTCATCTAGCTCAGAACGTTGCATTTGTAACAACTGCGATATTGGATCCATCTTTTCTTCGATGATCTTGGAGATGTTGGCTGTAATCTCTGCAACCGCGTCAGACAGAGAAGACGCAGGCGAACCCGTGTTAGCACTAACATTGTCAACTTGCTCATCGGCCTCGTCGGGGCTGCTGGCAATCAGCGTTTTTTTGCGTGGCATGCTTTCCGTTTGCCTCAAAAAGTAGTTATTTATGCTCATAATGAAAAATGCAAGACATGAGCATGCGAAAGTTACAATATGCGGGTTGTAGTATTAAGAAACTCAACAAAGTGACACTACCGCTTAACTACACACAACCTCCCTTCAAGCCGCCATCTTGAAAACCGCCCGTAATATTGTAATTTTGATGATACTTAATACTAAAACTCCCACGGGGTATATTTTACCCGTGGCTGTTTTTAAATGTAGCCTACATAACAGACTTTGAATAAAATATTCAAGGCTCCCAGTCATTGACTAAAATGATTGGGAGACTAAAATGGTGTAATTTACAATCCTCTAAAAATAATTTAGATAAAAAAGATCAAAAAATGTGGCATTTATATTATACCTATATTTTCGTGCTGTCATTTTCTTGCTACTTATGTTTTAATTGTAACTACATTGCTAGGTCAAAATTAGTAAAAGAAGCTGATTTATGGATGCTGAAGAGCATAGAAGCACTAAATGCCATTAGTCTGAGTCAGCATCTGACGACGCATCTGACTGTGATATTTAGATGTTTCTTTAAGAAAACAGTGCCATAATACACTGAAATAAAATGTTCTTTAGGCGTATAAAACCGTGTTAAACGTGGCCTAGTATCTGCACTAACATGCATAATTTGTCATTTATAATAACATACATAATTGTCTACTGATCAAGGATGACTCAAATTTTTTAACTAAAATTTGGTTCAATATAGTGAATATAATATTTATTTATTTTTTTCACTTTAACATGTTATAATTTAAGGGGATTTTACTATTTTTTTTTTTTTTTTCAAAATCTTCAAAAATTTCAAAGTATACAATTGAGTGTTAAATACAATAAACAGAGACATGGTCTGGAAAATCGTCAAATTCAGATTTATGTAGCTTTATTGTTATAGTAAAAAGGTTTTTATCAAAAGTATAGCACTCTGATACTATTGTTGAGGATTGTCACATATCATTTTGTAATGTTTAACAGCTATATATTAGTCTATATTATATATGCATTTCAATGTAAAGCCAAACCAATCCAATAATGTTAACACCAGCTAACAATTCAGGATGAACACATGAGAGTCTAGCCTAATGGTACACAACTTATAAAGTATCATGTTTTAATTAAGTTGTTTAATTATTTATTTTAATGTATGTGTACATTAAAGGTACCATTCCACCGGAAGCGAGCGGCAGCGAGAACTAAATGAAGATAAATGTTTTGGTGTGTGATGTGTTTATTGAACCAAACAGATAATGAAGGAGAATGAAGTCCGCAGGAGTCTCATTTGATTGCTACAAAAAGGTGGTGGCCCCGCCCTCCCCCTCACGCTTGCAAAACTCAGTGAGTGAGAGAATCGTGCCAAAGTGTAAGTGCAGATAAAAGAAAGACGGAGCTGTACGTATCAGATTATTTCAGCAACTCTGTGTCCTACATACACAACAAGTCATTTAGACATTTGCAACAGTTTGTTTTTTACACATACAGATTGGTCCTACGCAGTCAATCTGTTTTGCAGTTCTTTAAACTGTTGTTTTCGTGTGCAAATCACTGTTCACAGGCTTGCAGTACTTTTGACCGTATTTTAACGAAAAGAACGTGCCAAAACTGTAAGTGTGGAGAATGTAAGCGTATTTATTTTGCGAAAGCATGAAGCTGCAGTTTCACAATACATGAATTACACTTACGAGTAACAGTAAAATGCTGCAAATCATTTTTTCTTACGCTTGAAACGCCATTTACTCTTTTACAAAACTTCTCTTGCGCATGCAAATTTAATTTACGCTTACAGTCTTATGTACACTTGCACAACACGTACTCTTCACATGCAAATCTTCATGGCATTATTTTATCTCCATATGAATGACACTTTTCTGAGAATGGAATATGAAGTGGAGATCACAAAACTGCAAGTTTACCATTGTTTTCTGAAGGCCAGCACTTTGCCACAAGGTTGCCAAGTTGACAAATCTAAGTAACACACATATATATTTCAGTACTGCACACGATTGAAGGGGATTATGTCTCTTTATATCAAGCAACCTCAGTTGTGTTCCTCTGTGGTAAGATTAAACATTGTTGTTTTTATTATACTTAATTCATTATGTTTTAGTAACCTTGCATGTTCCACTAAACACTGTTCTGTGAACATGTGCTGCAGAATTGATACAGAAACAGCTGTATTTTATTTTAAGGACCAATTCTCACTATTAACTAGTCGCTTATCATGCAGATTACAAGCATATAGACTGTTTATTAGTAATTATAAAGCACATATTAATGCCTTATTCTGTATGACTATATATTTTTGATCCCTTAATTCACTCCATACTTAACAACAGCTGGAGTTTGAATAATCTTGTCTCACTTGAACATTCTGTCAATGTAAGGTTATATTTACACGACAACAATGTAGTCAAAAACTACAAGTTTTTCACTTGTGTTTTTAAAAATGTTTTACATACTCCATACATGACAATGTTCTCCAAACGATTCGTGTTTACACATATCCAAACTATCCAGGTATGTTAAGATTAATTTTGTTGTACTGATTGAGTCAGGGTGTTTTGAGTGGTCAAGTAGGGCCAAAATTAATATGATTCATTTTACTGACATTTTACATATTACATTTTGAATACCCTATTACTCAAAAAGCTGTAAACTATACCATTTCACAGGCAGTGATATTCGGCAAAGGAAGCATTCCCAAGTAGTGACTATGCAGGGTGCCCAAACATTTAAAGGACACTGCACACTGCAGTATTTGCAGAAAAAAACTAAACAAAATATATATATATATATATATATACATGGATACAGAAACTGAGAAGTTTATAGACAGATGACACGGTGGAAGAAGAATTTCTTCCTAAGGTTTGCTCCAAATGTTGTTAACATTTATCATTGAGCTCACTGAGATCTGACTAACTATGTGTCAATATGTGTCCCTCTTTATCTCTGTACTTCATTTATTCTGTCCCTCTTTTAGGATAAACTTGAGGTTCTGAGAGTTATTAAAGGGGGTCGCACAAAGAACGAGAACGCAGCGCCGCGTCGCACAGTACCTAGGACAACTCGAGGTATCATTCTACGCACATTCTATACGCGAGCTCATATTCCAATGAAGTTCTGAGCTGTAAGATGGGTGAGTTTTAACTAAATTTATTATAAACATTCTAAATATATTATTTTAATTGATAATAACTAAGTTTTGAACGTTAATCAAAGAAAAGAATCTGATAAGTCTTATTGTTTTGTTTTTTTTTGTAGGCTATCTGTTACTAGGCAACTATGTTACATAGTAGCAAAATAGTTTAGCTAAGGTTAGCTAGCCAACCTGAGTGAAAACATAACCAAACACCTTGAAAAGTTTATTTCAATGAGTTTTGGTTTAGGTTTTAGTTTATAATCTATTTATAATATTGATTTGATGAAAATAAAGAAAACCATAGTGTGGCCGTTGAATGTTTGTGTAGTCCTAGATAAATATACAGGGCTGTGTATTCCCTGGTAACCAATGACATCGGCAATCTTCCTCCATGCAAAACTACAATTATGCAATTAATTCAAAAGGTTTAACTTTTTTCAAGCTTTAACCCTACAGCTTATTGGGCTGACGCTGGAATTTAACGAGTTTGAAGTAAAAGTATTTGATGGACGTGTGTTATGTGTCAGGA
>NW_026127653.1:0-18774 GCF_022985175.1 Labeo rohita
AAAATCACACTGTTAAGACTAATTTTGTATGCAATTACTGTGTTCTTCTTGTTCAGATTTTCCATGTGTAATCTCACTGCTCAGTCTTGTGAGAGTTTGTCATCAGTTTTGAAATCCTCAAACTCAGTTCTGAGAGAACTGGACCTGAGTAGAAATGACCTGCAGGATTCTGGAGTGATGCTTCTTTCTGAAGAACTAAAGAGTCCAAACTGTCAGCTGGAGATACTGAGGTAACTGGTTTTACATAAAATAATTAACAAACTTTTAAACAATTAATGGCCATTGAATTTTGTTAACAAATGTTTAATCCGCTCTCAATGCAATGCCAGAACAAGAGACAAAAACATTCCCAGATAGCATCCAGATATGGACCAATTAAGGCAATCATACATCACTGTTGGCTTTCTTATGGCCCAGACAAAATGGATGTAAGCCTAAAGTGGCCAAAATGTAAGATAGCAAAAATAACCCAAATGTATAGAATCACATGTGGGCCTATTTAGGCAAAGATGCGGTGTTCACGGAAATGTGTAATCTGGGTATGACCCTAAAGTAGCCCATGTGATAAATAGTGAATATGGCCCAAACAATGTCAACCAAATTGACAAAGGCTTATCAAGGTGTAAACCAAATGTGATGACTATATGTATTGAGGTATATGGCCCATATGACAGCACACAACTGAGAGGCATATGTGGCATGGCTATGGCACACAGTGGAATATGTTAACTTATGGTTAACTTTTGGCTTTTACTTGGAAAAACACACATAACCTGCTATAATCATGCATGGCAGGTTTGTGGCAGTCCACATCTCAGCCCGTTCAACAGTGCTATTGGTTGCATTGTGTCTTCCCCTATTTCTATTGGTGGATTACTGAAAATTTGAAAATATATCCATTATTTCCCGCTCTGCTCACTCTTTACAACCACCGTTAAATAGAAGAAGATTAAGAAGCTCCCTCTTTGCATTTGCCTTTGCCCAGACACACTATGGTAAGTGCAGTTTTGGTGTTTTAAATGTTTTCTAAGGGTGTATTGGTACACTTGTTCATAAAGAAAAAAAAAAAATATTTTCTGTTGTATTTTTGATAAGAAACAAAGTCTTATTTTTAAAAATTTAAATGATAAATGCTGATTTGATGCTCTTTGATGTGACATGACAGACCGCTGCAGGTACAAATGGGAACGCAAAGAGCAAGTGAATGCGATCCCTTTCTCATTTCTACCAGTTATAACGCAAATTGAACACAGATGAACATCTCGTCTCAAGTAATCTCTCAATAAGTTTGGCAACCGTAGCCCAACAAAACAGCTGGTAAACAAAATGTCACAAAGCAGCATTACTCTTACCTAAGACAAGTCATTCACAGTGTTCACAGCTCGTCACTTTGCTAAAAAAAACCTCTTGTAGCTATTTAGCTCAAAAGGGAAATGTATATAAATAATTACAATTAATTATGATTAATTACAATTATTTATATCAGCTGCCAGTAGTAACTGTAGCAGAATTAATTTTCCATCAATTAATCTGTTTGTCCAGCGAACATTGAGTATAATTTTTATATCAACTCTAAGAAATGATATTTTCTTGGCCACAGAGAATAACTTTCTTAAAGTACTATTGCATTAGAGCATGTAGCTCAAATTGGAATCGTAAAGGGACATTAATTTACAAGGCAGAATCAGAATCAAAACTCATGTAATTTGTGCACAAGAGTTTTATTAACGAAGGACTAACACATAACTAATCTAAACAAACAAACATGAAATCACTCATACATGGGGGAAGGGTCAGTGAGAAGCAGTTAGAGAGACAAGAGAATGTAGCTATGAAAAGAGTCAGTTAACCACCTGAGTGATACCATCAGAGCTGTCTACTGTAACGAGGAGACGGGAGGCAGGCGGATCCATTCGCAGACTTTTATTAACACAACGAGGCAAAGACATGGTCGAAAGGCAGGCAGGGTCGAACAATGGCAAACAGGTGTTTAAACAGCGAGACGAAGAATAGTCCATGAACAGGCGAGGGTCGAACAGCGGCGTACGTTATCCAAAGGGCGAAGCAGGAGAATGGTCAGACAGGCGAGAGTCACAAAAGGCAGGCGGCGGGCACAAACGAAACAAATAAACAAGGAAGAACAAACGGAAACCAGACACGAGATACAAGGGAACGCTTTGTATGACTGCAAGAACAATTCAATACTCAGCAAAGTGTAACAGGAAGACCGGGGCTTTATACAGTCTCTGATTGGGCGCAGGTGGTGGGAGCAGTGGCTGATGGATAATGTAGTCCGGGGTGTAATGCAACAGTCAGTGTGTGATAGGGTGAGAGTGACATCTGGTGGTGAGCGGACAGCGGGACACCGACCAGATTCGTGACATAGCCCCCCCCCAAGGAGCGGCTTCCAGACGCTCCAACAGCAAAACAGTCCTGGGGAGCGGTGGGAGGGCCAGGAGACTGAGGCAGAACAGGTAGGGAGAAAGCCTTCCAAGGCGGAGCCGGAGGCGGAGCAGGAGGCGCAGGAGCCCTCCAGGGCGGAGCCGGAGCCCTCCAGGGCGGAGACGGAGGCGGAGCAGGAGGCGCCGGAGCCCTCCAGGGCGGAGCCGGAGGCCGAGCAGGAGGCGCCGGAGCCCTCCAGGGCGGAGACGGAGGCGGAGCCGGAGGCACCGGAGCCCCCCAGGGCGGAGACGGAGGCGGAGCAGGAGCCCTCCAGGGCGGAGCCGGAGGCAGAGCAGGCGACGCTAGAGCCCTCCAGGGCGGAGCCGGAGGCTGAGCAGGAGGCGCCGCAGTAGGCGGAGCAGCCCTCCGGGGCGGAGCAGGAATCCGCGTCACCGTCTGGGACCTGGGGAGAGCAGGGACAGAGGAGGCAGACAGAAGAAAGGGAGAAGCAGAGAGTTTTGAGGTTAACGCCCCCTCCATAAGAGGTTCTTCAGCTGGCGCTGACACCTCTGGAGGCATTGGCGCAGCTTCTCCGACGGGGGAGGCCTCTGGCGCAGACTTGAGGCCAGACGGGACCTCTGGAGCAGACTTGAGACCAGACGGGACCTCTGGGGCAGACTTGAGACCAGACGGGACCTCTGGAGCAGACTTGAGACCAGACGGGACCTCTGGGGCAGACTTGAGACCAGACGGGAGCTCTGGGGCAGACTTGAGGCCAGACGGGGCCTTTGGAGCAGACTTGAGGCCAGACGGGACCTCTGGAGCAGACTTGAGGCCAGACGGGACCTCTGGGGCAGACTTGAGACCAGACGGGAGTTCCGGAGCAGGCTTGAGACCAGACGGGAGCTCTGGAGCAGGCTTGAGAACAGACGGGAGCTCTGGAGCAGGCTTGAGAACAGACGGGAGCTCTGGAGCAGGCTTGTGACCAGGCGGGAGCACTGGAGCAGGCTTGAGAACAGGCGGGATCTCAGGGGCGGACTTGTGAACAGACGTGAATTCTGGAGCAGGCTTGGGATCAGGCGCGACCACAGAGGCTGACTTGTGAACAGACGTGACCTCAGGAGCTGACTCTGGGCGCTCAGACGAGACGTGACTTGACTCTGGGCGGTCAGACGGGACGTGACTTGACTCTGGGAGGTCAGGCGGGACGTGACTTGACTCTGGGCGGTCAGGCGGGACGTGACTTGACTCTGGGCGGTCAGGCGGGACGTGACTTGACTCTGGGCGGTCAGGCGGGACGTGACTTGACTCTGGGCGGTCAGACGAGGCGTGACTTGACTCTGGGCGGTCAGACGAGGCGTGACTTGACTCTGGGCGGTCAGACGAGGCGTGACTTGACTCTGGGCGGTCAGACGAGGCGTGACTTGACTCTGGGCCGTCAGGCGGGACGTGACTGGACTCTGAAACAACAGCAATACCTTGACTTGGCTCAGTGAGTGCTGCTGTGACTTGACCAGATTCGTGAAGATCAGTAGTGAACTGACTTGACTCTTGGAGATCAGCGGTGACTTGATTTGATACGTGAAGACCAGCGGTGGCTTGAACTGGCTTGTGAAGATCATTGACTTTACTTGACTCAGGAACCACGACTGTGACCTTGCTTGACTCAGGAACCACGGCTGTGACTTTGCTGGACTCGGTTTGAACGGCTGTGACGTGACTTGACTTGGTAGGAACAGCTGGAACATGACTTGACTTGGCTGTGACTTGACTTGACTTAGTAGAAACAGCAGCTGGTGCAGGTTCAGAAGAGGCAGACATGACCTTGACCGGTTGTGGCCTGGCTGACGTGGCGTTAGCAGGCGCTGGCTGGGCTGACGGGGCGTTAGCAGGCGCTGGCTGGGCTGACGGGGCGTTTGCAGGCGCTGGCTGGGCTGACGGGGCGTTTGCAGGCGCTGGCTGGGCTGACGGGGCGTTTGCAGGCGCTGGCTGGGCTGACGGGGCGTTAGCAGGCGCTGGCTGGGCTGACGTGGCGTTAGCAGGCGCTGGCTGGGCTGACGTGGCGTTAGTGGTAATCTTTGCGTCAAGCACTGGCGTGGCGGCCCTCTTGAGCAGTGCAGACTCGGGCTCAGGGATGATGGCGGAAGCTTGACTGGACTTGGAAACTTGACTGGACTTGGAAGCTTGACTGGACTTGGAAGCTTGAGCTGTAGCCTGACTTGACTCTGGAGCAACAGCAGCAGCTTGACTTGGCTCATGAGGATCTGCTGTAACCTGGCTTGACTCAGGAACAACAGATGTAGCGTGACTTGACTCAGGAACAACATAGCTTGACTCAGGAACAACAGCTGTAGCGTGACTTAACTCAGGAACAACATGGCTTGACTCAGGAACAACAGCTGTAGCGTAACTTGGCTCGTGGGGGACAACTGTGACTTGGCTCGACTCGTGGAGAACGGCAGCTGTGTCTTGACTTGAGCCAGGGGTAGCCACCGTGGCATTAAGGAGCGCCATTTTAGCTGCCCATACCGTCACTAGAGGAGTGTCCAGCACGTGGGCCATCATGACCACAGGTGGCGTCCGGATGGCGGCCATATTGTGGAGTGGCCTGGAGATGGCGGCCATCTTGTGTAGTTGCTTGGAGACGGCGGCCATCTTGTGCTGTTGCTTGGAGACGGCGGCCATCTTGTGCAGTGGCTCTGGCGTGGCAGCCATCTTGTGCAATGGCTCTGGCGTGGCAGCCATCTTGTGCAGTGGCTCTGGCGTGACGGCCATTTTGACAGTGCTTGGCTCAGGAAAGGTGGCTGTAACTTGACTTGAGACAGGTGCAATAGCTCTGACCTGACTTGACACAGGAAATGCAGCAGCAACTTGACTTGACTTGAAAACTTGACTTGACTCAGGAAACACAGCTGCAACTTTAAATGGCTCTTGTATGGCAGCTGTGACGTGACGGAGCTCTGTTTTCGCCGCCATTTTGTGAACGGGCTCCGCCGTCGCCGCCATCTTGTAAGCGCGCACCGGCGCCTCCGGCGCGGCCGCCATTACACGGGCGGGCTGCACGGCCGGCGTTAGCGCGATGTCGCGTTGCTTCCCCGCGACACCCACAGTGAGCGATGAACCAGAAATCTGTAGTGCAATGTCTATGTATTGTTTTAAAGTCCAGTGGGGTTGATAAATGGGCATTGAGGAGCGGTAGGGTTCTGAAAGCCCTCCATGGAAGAATATCATAAGACACAGATCGTCCATAGAAGTCTGACTAGCTAACATAACAAAGTCCGAAATGTACTCCTCAATGGACCGCTCACCTTGTTTAAGACGCACGATCTGAGCTGCTGTATTCGGAGCTGCTGGATCCTTGTTGGCTGAGTATTCTGTAACGAGGAGACGGGAGGCAGGCGGATCCATTCGCAGACTTTTATTAACACAACGAGGCAAAGACATGGTCGAAAGGCAGGCAGGGTCGAACAATGGCAAACAGGTGTTTAAACAGCGAGACGAAGAATAGTCCATGAACAGGCGAGGGTCGAACAGCGGCGTACGTTATCCAAAGGGCGAAGCAGGAGAATGGTCAGACAGGCGAGAGTCACAAAAGGCAGGCGGCGGGCACAAACGAAACAAATAAACAAGGAAGAACAAACGGAAACCAGACACGAGATACAAGGGAACGCTTTGTATGACTGCAAGAACAATTCAATACTCAGCAAAGTGTAACAGGAAGACCGGGGCTTTATACAGTCTCTGATTGGGCGCAGGTGGTGGGAGCAGTGGCTGATGGATAATGTAGTCCGGGGTGTAATGCAACAGTCAGTGTGTGATAGGGTGAGAGTGACATCCGGTGGTGAGCGGACAGCGGGACACCGACCAGATTCGTGACATCTACAGCTTGTACTAAACCTCTGTTTGTTTTGTTTCAGGAGTTCCCCTGCCCATCCAGTCCAGATGGGCAATGGTAAACAAACTTGGCTTACTGTCCTTAATGAAGGCTCGAACACAAGGCTCGGCTTGAGCGCCGAGTTCCACCCCCCTTTGCTATATTACGTAGAGGGAGAATAACAGAAATAGAGGAGGAGAAGGGAAGGTGGAGGGATGCCGGAAGAACTGAGGCTGGGAGGGTACAATGAGAGCTGCTTATATAGGCTCGTAATGATGATTGACAGGACTGAATGATTAGGCTCCTCCCGAACCTACGTTTGGAACTTCATTTCACAAGTTCGCCTGCCAATCCAGTCCTGATGGGCAATGGTAAACAAACTTGGCTTACTGTCCTTAATGGAGGCTCGAACGCGAGGCTTGGCTTGAGCATCGAGTTCAACCCCCCCAAAAAGTGCTTACAAGAGACAGCAAGCTGGGTAATCAACTGAGAATAGTTTGTGATACGAGTAGAGAAAACCTTTATTGATTCTATCCCTCTCCCACAAGAATGTGCAGAATACATTTCCCTGTTGCCAGTTGGGGCAATACAAGGCAGGTGAAGGGCTAACAAACGAGATCGCTCCTGTAGGAGAGGAGTGGGAAAGTACTGCTGCAGAAATCTCTGCTCTTTCAAAATTGGAAGAAAATTTATATATGAAGATTAGTCAGGGCGCTGCAAGAGTGCTGTGCAGAATCACTGCTGCCGCAGTGAGAAATGGAATTTAGCATGACGTCAGCTGCACGGGAAGTGGGAGAGGTTATTGCTGCGGAGGTGAAAAGAGTTTTAGTATATCTGCTCTTAGACCACTGGAAGAAATCACTGCTGCGGCAGTGAGAAATGGAGGTTAATATGATGTCTGCTGCAAGAGAGGAGGGGATGTCATTGCTGCGGAGGTGAGAAATAGTTTTTAGTATGGAAACTCCTCCGAGACCAGTGGAAGAAATACTGACCTCTAGAGAGACCAGTGGGAGAATTCACTGCTACGGCAGTGAGCAATAGAGTTTGGTATGACATCTGCTGAGGCTGGTGGGAGAATTCACTGCTGCGGCAGTGAGAAGTAAGAGTTGGCGTGACGTCTGCTGCAAGAAGGTAGGAGACGTCGTTGCCGAGGAGGGGAGTAATAGAGTTTGGTATCGTATCACTGCTGCGGCAGTGATTTCAGGTCAAATCAAATGCCTCCCTACATTTTAACAGAGCTTTAAATGATAGAAATTGCCTGAAGTGGCTTGCGGGATTGACAGTAAGGTAACAGAATTAATGATGCCAATTTGTCAAGGAGATGAATTCAAGTTCTGCTGTAAATCAGCTGAAGCAAAAAATTATGACTATTCAGTTCAATTCTGATCAGTGATGACTTAACTGCATGTAATGACTGCAGAGTTTTATCAAGTTTAGTTTAGCTATGAGCAGCTCTGACCACTCTGAAGACAGTAAAAGCAAGTGCTGTCATAGTTGATGGGTTAGAAATTGCTGATGTGGGAGTAAAATTGGAAATTTTGTAGGGGGGAATTCATTGCTGCGGCATAGTAGTAATAATGAAGTAATAAGTGATTTGTTAGGGTAAATCACTGCAGTGTCACTAAGAGATAACAGAGCTGATTTGAGGATGGTGGGTAATGTCACTGCTGCGGCAGAGACATACTGAAGATTTTCTGGAAGACAGACCCAATGAGAGGAAAGCGAGGACGTACAGTTGCCTAAAAGAAATCTCAAGGTGGATGGCTCACCTCCTTTTAATACATCCAAAAATTTCTACCCAGTCATCTGGATTCCTATTTGCCATTTCTCAGCAACAGCAGGATTTCCGTTGGGCTGTTGCAATCGTCGCAATACCACGTTATTGACGAACCAACCGCAGAGGATTGCAAAAACCTCTATATTTGCATGTTAAAACCACTATATTTGCATGATTTTCCTTTTTCTGTAAGGAAAAGGTAAAATAGCCGGGGCAAAGTCGTGGACAGGGAGTGCCCGGTGATTCTTAGCAATGGCTTTAAACATTGCTAACATTGCTAACAGTTGATGGGGACTTGAAAAAGCATGATAATGGATAGTCAGGATAAACAATATTAAAGTCTCAATTAGTGAAATGCACCCAGTAAATTTGATTTAGTTGGAGATCAAAGAGTTTACAAAAATGCCATGTACATGAATGTAAACGGTAAACCCAGTTTTCTTTGTGCAACATTTTAGATTATAACTTCACAAAACATTACATTATAAATTATAGCTTTAGATTAACTTCACAAAACACAAAATATATGGTATAATAATCGCAATTTTAAAGCGGTTCATCTCAAATCAACCGAGCCTATTCACAATATAAAGCGATGTATAGATCTTCAGCAATGTTTGTAGAGTGGGTGACATGCTATTTGACTTCCGAGATCCGGTTAGGCCACGATGAAGATTAAAAATTAAAAACAGAATTTGAAAAACAACAGTAATCCGACCAGAGGGAGCTCGACCTATGATGCAGTGAGTGGGGATTATATGTGGAGACCAATCAGAAGCTGTTTAGCAGCTGGAGCGCGTTGCATTGGGTCGTTTGTTTGGTTAGATTGACGTGTCTATCATTACCGTACGCTGTAGAATAGGAGCGCATGACACCGAGCTATTACACGCTCACGATTTGTAAATTAAGCAATAAGATTATACATTTAGGAATACCGCTTAAGAATAAGATCATTATAACCGCTTTCGGGATGTAAAGTCCTCCCGAACCTACTTTTGGAACTTCATTAAATGTACGATACTTGTGTCTGAATGCAGTCTCGGGTGAAAGTCTTGATGGTTTGGAGCAGTGGTGGTTTTGGAATCGCGATCACGTTCTTCCAGGTCTGAAAGGTGATGAACTCCAAAGATGTTCTGACTTGATGGTGACTGGGAGTTTCTTCCCATGTGAAAATTGAAGTGAACCAAGAGCTGAGACCGACCCAGCTGAAATCCTATGATCTTTGGGGAATGGAAAGACAAGGCCGCAAGGCCTGCCGCAACTTAGAGAAGTCCCGACGAGTTCTAGCTCATCTTCCTCATCCTCTTAGATTCTAATGTGAGACGAGTGAAGAAAACAAAAAAAAAAAAAAACGTGGAATAGAGAAATGTCTGTTCGAGGACATTTCCATGAAAATGAATTCCAGGGTTGAGTGAAAATGTCTGGCTCTTTGTGGTCGAGAGCCACAGCTCCATATGTTGGGGCCTGTCGGGCCCACCAGGCACACCCTGTGCCGGCTCAGGCTCCCCGTGAGTCCTTCCACACGAGCAGCAATCAGAAGATTTTTCAGAAGAGAGCAGAGAGAAGAGAAGAGATGAAAGTCTCATGTGATGGTTTTAAGGTCTCTGGAGGCTATGCCTCCAGGATGTCTGAGAGCCAAAGGTGACTTTCACTTTTGGAGGGAAAGTTTACGACTCTTTGTCTGTGAGCATGGTATTTTGCATATGTAATTCGATTGGGTGTTGATGCAAGAACTACTAAGAATTTTAAAAACACTAATATGTTGCATAGGTATCAACATATTATATACACCATCTTTTAGATCACCAAAATACAAATTCAAAGAGACCAAACATGGCATAGGTAAGTTATACTAGACTAGAGATCTATCATTACAAATGCATACAACAGAATACAATGAAAAACACAGAATTACAAGGCAGTAATGCTATACACAATGACCTGGGGCTATGTGCGATAGGAAGGTCAAAGAAAGGTTTGTCTGTGAATGAATAAAAGTAGTAATTTCCTATAGCAGTATGTTTCTCTTTTAGAGAGATTTAAGTAGGGGAAGATTCTCTCTACATACTTGTAGGTCGTAAAGTTTATCTGATCTGGCCAAGGTATTCTGGTTGCCATGGTAACCAGGGATCTGGTGGGCCACTGGAGACATCCCGGCAGCCAGTGTTGTGGTTTGAGTGAGAGGGTCTGTGATTATTTGTTAATTCAATGAAAAATTGATTTTGAATTAATTGAACCATTATTTTTGTTTACCATTACACTCCTAATGTTTTCAATAATAGTATGTATATTATTATGTATTATGTCTAAAAATAGGCAGTTATTGGATTCACTAAAGGGCTACACAGCAGCACTCATGTCATGGGTGGCAGAAAAAGAGAATGTGTGCAGTGCTGATTTACAGCCATTAATAATATGTGTTTGTCTTAATATTCAAATAATCTAATATATGATACTTATCATAATATACTAATGTTCTTTTTTCTCTCCTTTTTCCTGACAGATAAAAAAGTAGGTGTGGTATAAATATGGTTAAAATGGTTTTTGGTCTATCAGCCCTTTACAGAACTCAGCCATATAAGAATACCATATGATGTCCATATATCAGCCACATCTGTTTTCATTATTTGGCTCATTTTGGGTTGGGTTATGGAACTTTTTTGGTTCAGTTCTGGCTAAAAAGATGTAGACCATTTCTGGGGACCATTTCAGGGAACACATACTAATCTGGGCCACACTTTAGCTGTTGATATGGGCCAGGTACTAGGTAAAGTGGCCTGCATATGATGCCGCAAAAGTGGCCCACTTATCCTAAAACGTAACTGGGCTAGTTTTGGCAAAGATATTGCACAGTAAGCACTATGTAATGTGGCTGTGAGACAATGACAGATATTGACAAATTTGGGCCACTTTTGGCAAATAACGGCACAATCAGCATCAGTCTCTGTCTTTAAAAACAGTTCTTTACAAGTTTGAACCTAAATGTTGAATTGTTGCTTGTGCAAAATGGGTCGGGATGATTTTATACATTTCTGGATCAACTTATTTGAACATATAGGGAGAACATTTCTAATTTCCCTTCATAAAATGTGGAGTATTGTTGATGCATAACTCACTCAAGGCTTAATGTGACCCAGATAATTATATTTATGCTTTATTTGGCAAAATGCCATCATTGCATGCAGCATGTGTGCCACATGAAGAGAAGACCAGGGTTAGAATAAAACTCAACTGTGACCCACATTAGGGCCAGTTCTGGTTTATTTGGTTGGCTTACATGTGCCAGTGCTAAGGTGTACTTGAGGCCCAAATCTGGCTAACTGAAAACACAGTCTGGACTGCCCAAATGCTATTATTCAACGTGATATGTGGACCGGAAAAAGATGTTGGATCTGGCCCAGAATTAAAATCAATGTTTCCCAGATTGGGCCAGTTCTGGTTTATTTCATTTAAATCTGGCAAACAGGAGTGGACCACCCAAATGCCATCATTCTACACAGTATGTGGGCTGGAGTAAGGTATTGGATCTGGGCCATAATTAAAATAAATGTGGCCCAGATTTGGGCCAGTTCTGCTTTATTTGGTTTATTCATGGCTGAATAAGTGTCAGGTATCAGGAATTTTGCTATCTGGGTTTGCAGGCAGTTTTATACAGTTGTCTGTAGATGTAGATTGTATTGAGACAAGGTGAGGAAAGGCAAGGCAAGGCAAATTTTATTTATATACCACATTTAATAAACAATTAAAATAATCATAAAAATAATCACAACAATAAAAACAAGGAATTTAAAGATTATAAAATATTAATAAAATAAATATTTAAAAAGAATTAAAACGGTTAAGAATAAAAATGATTACCTAAAATACAGTGCAATCAGTTTGGACATGAGCACTGTGCTCATTCAGTAAATGTACAGCTAAACATATTTTTTGAGTCTAGGTTTAAATATGCCTACTGATTTCACTGAAATCACATGCTCACTGAATATGCTAGCAGCACTATCTAGCTGCTGTGTGCAGGATGACCTTAGCTTGTTAGCTAGGGTCCAAATTTAACAAATATAGAAATGTTCAATTATACACATACACATATTAACTAACGTCTCAGAACAACTCAGTTTGCAGTAAATGCTGGTCACATGAACTCAGCTCTGCCAGCGCAGTGAGTTTGGGCCACTTCTAACATGGATTTGAAAATATTATTTGCAAATAATATTTTTATTTTTAAAATATGTACACATTTACTCTTAATTGTTTGTCTAATATGCTGCAAATGACACGAATCAGTGGATATTACAGTATTTCTCAATTGATTTGATGCCAACACAGGTCACTGTTCTCAAAACAGGTAACACAGTGATCTGAGTACTTTGTAATTGTCCTAAAAGGTTTGTTCATTGTCTGTTCATGATTTTCATTTATTTCACACATTTTCAAATTACAGATCATGCTAAGAATTTCCTCAAAACACTATGCACAAAATTCTCTAATGTATGATTCGCATATCTAGCACCCCTAATTTTGAAGAGCAGGCATCAAGCTTCTGTATGATCGTATCATTCTGTATGATGAGTTCTAGGCATACTCCAGTGTATTACCAAAATATATTTTACCATTGATCCGTTATATATCTTAGTTAAAGTGCTAAGAGACCGATGGACCGAGCATTGTGTTGCTACTCCGCCATTAGTGTCATGTGACCTCCCAACCACCTTCTTGGTTTATTCAGCTCATGGTGCATGTTTGTTAGCTGTTTTGTTGTGTTTAGATTTTTCCTCATCTTTGGACCCTTTTGGACATTTTCTTTGTTAATTTAAATTAATACAAACTTGCTGTAATTGATTCCACTCTTCTTTCCCTGCATTGTTGTAACAGGTGTTTTATGAAGAATTGAATTACTGAAATATATCTAAAGGAAGGATATATACTTGTTTTCAGTACGGTTGTTTGTTTTGTTCTTTACACAGGCTATGTGGATGTAATCTCACTACTCAGTCCTGTGAAAGTTTGTTCTCAAACTCGAACATCCTGAGAGAGCTGGACCTGAGTAACAATGACCTGCAGGATTCTGGAGTGAAGCTTCTTTCTGATGGACTGAAGAGTCCAAACTGTCAGCTAGAGATTCTGAGGTAAATTATTTTAATAAAATAAATAGGCAAAGTGTGTTTATCAAATTTTAAAGCTTGCGATGTAATTTGATATAATTATACATTGCAGAACTATGTTTATGTACATGCAAGCTCATAATTCATTGTTTTCAATGTCTTTCTGGATTTGAAAATACAACATGTATCAAACATCTGCCCTTTTATTTGATTGGCCATCCTTATCACCAGTTGATATTGTCTGGTGTACTGTTAGTTTAAATGTTTTTGTCATCCAAACAAATTGCTAATATGTGCGTAATGGAGTGCAGCAGAACAGCATGAAGAATATCTAATATTAACCCCTTAGCATTCCTATGAAATGTAACTAAATTCAAAATGTAGAACAGGCAATGAAACACTAACATGTTAACATCAAATCAGGGCTCTACAATTACATTTCTTTTTAGTATTTTTACATAGTCACATACAGTAGTTTTCAGTCACAAATGCAGCTTGGTACCTGTATAAAAGACTCTTTTATATCTTGCTGTTTGATAGGGGATCAAATACTTATTTTACTCATTAAAATGCAAATCAATTTATAACTTCTTTGAAATGTGTTTTCCTGGATTTTTTAGTTGTTATTCTGTCTCTCACTATTAAAATAAACCTACCATTAAAATTATAGACTGATCATTTTTTTTGTCAGTGGGCAAACATACAAAATCAGCAGGGGATCAAATCATTTTTTCACCCCACTGTGCAAATATATATTAGGGGTGTGCGACGTGACGATTTTTGATTGTGGAGACATTTTTATCGTCCATGATCAAAAATCGTAATTTTGGAGAAATTACGTAGTAATGTGCTATTCTATCAGTTGCAGTCCTGGCACCTCCGTCTCAATATATTGTACAATGGGACATACATTCACATCGGTGTTAACTCAGCGGTTACACACAGAACACTGCACTTATTATACTAAACATGCTGCCGCTTGTCATTAAAGGGATAGTTCACCCAAAATTATATTTTCGTCATTATTTACTCACTCTCATGTTGTCCCAAACCTGTATTAATTTCTTTCTTGTGCTAAATGCAAAATAAGATATTTTTAAGAGTGTGGGTAGGCCTAACCAAAAAGTAGCTGGTCCCTATTGAATTTAATAATAGAAATGATCAAATAGATCATGTTTAACAGAAAAAAACTCATTCAGGTTTAAAACAACCTGAGAGTGAGTAAACAGAGACTGTATAAATATAAAACACTATGACGAATTGACAGACACATGACAGAATTTTCATTTTTGGGTGAATTATTCTTTTAATGTTAATAAAACAATAAAACACAAAGAAAAATCATGCACTGCTCTTGACTGAAGAACTTTAAAACAGTTGCTTTAATAAGAAACAATGTACAATTAATGTATATAGTGTATAAGTATGTAGTGTCTCACTTTGGCATAAATATCTGCCATCCTTTTCTGTTACCTTGAAAGATTTTGTTTGTAAAGAAGGGAAATTAGTTTGGCTGTACTGCTCAGTCAACTTGCAAAATACTTAAAACCAACATGACAAAGAATCGTAATAAAATTGTGAATCGTGATATTTCAGGGAAAAAATCATATGATATGATATTTTTGTCATATCACCCACAACTAATCTCTCTCTCTCTGTATATACAGTACTGTGCAAAAGTCTTAGGCCACTAGTATTTTTATTAGCTAAAAATGGTTCAAAGTCAGTTGAAGTTAGTCTTTTGCTGTAGTGTGTCAGTAGGAAATATCAGTTTACATTTCTAAACATTCATTTTGCCATTAATTGTAATAATCCAGTGAGATTTTTGTGTGGAGCACAGGCTGTTGTCAGACTCCTTGTGCAAACAGAGATGTGATCTCTCCATCATTCAATCCAGTCTGTCTTAAGAAACAGAAAAAAACGGAGATAGACTAAATCCAGAAGAACTGTGGCAACATCTCCAAGATGCTTTAAGAGACCTACACCTACAAAGCTACAGTACTGTTGAAATTTTTAGGCAGTTAGGCACATAAAATGAGGATGCTGTTAAAAACAATGTCATAAATAGATTTTCTTTATCAATGAACTTCTATTAACTAAAATAAATAAGCATTTGATGTGACCATCCTTTACGCTTAAAGCAGCTTTTGCCTTATGTGCACTTGTGCAGAGTTTTTCAGGTAGCTTTGCAGGTAGGTTATTTGAAACACCTTGGAGATGTTGAAATAGTTCTTCTGGATTTAGTCTGTCTCAGTGTTTCTGTTTCTTCATGTCATTCCAGAGACAGACTGGATGATGGTGAGATCAGATGTCTGTGTGGAGCACTGACTGTTGTCAGACTCCTTGTGCAAACAAAAATCTCACTTGATTATTACACTTAATGGCAAGCAGAATGTTTGGAAATGTTAACCGATATTTTTTACTGACACACTACAGCAAAAGATAGAAATAACTTACTTTAAACCATTTTTTTAGCTGGTGAAAATACTAGTGGCCTAAGACTTTTGCACAGTACTCTCTCTCTCTCTCTCTCTCTCTCTCTCTCTCTCTCTCTATATATATATATATATATATACTTTAATACTGACCTCAAGACATGACCATATAGGAATAATTCATGGCTGAAATAGGTATAAATGTATGAAAGATTTGTCTGATTGTCACATCAACTATTGCTGTGTTTTCAGATTGTCTGGCTGTATGGTGACAGAGAAAGGCTGTCATTATGTGTTTTCAGCTCTGAGTTCAAACCCCTCACACCTGAGAGAGCTGGATCTGAGCTACAATCTCCCTGGAGATTCAGGAGTCAAACTACTCACTGAAAAAGTGTTGGATTCAACCTGCTCACTGGACAAAATCAAGTATGTCTAGCAAGAAGATTTTACATTTTTCTATTTTAACTCCTCAGTGGCTATGTAATATATACTGTACACTTATACACATATTTACACACACACGCATATATATATATGTACAGTTGCACAGTCTTAGGCTACTAGTATATTCACCAGCTAAAAAAATTTAATGTGTTATTTCTATCTTCTGCTGTAACGTCAGTAGAAAATATCAGTATACATTTCCAAACATTAATTTTACTATTAATTGTAATAATCCATTGAGATTTTTGTTTGCACAAGAAGTCTGAAAGAAAGAAACTACGAGCATGCAGTGGTAGTTATATCATCAGCCATGTTCAGCAGCAGATCTAAAAAAAAATAGCAGCCAAAATAATCTAATAACCCAATCAATAACTTTTTATAGCTCTATCTATATTTAGTTATAGAATTTAGTTTTTGATAACTTTATTCAATTTCTGTATATTTCCTACTTGCTGAAGGGCCAAATATGACATTTATTATAATGAGTTTAGGTGAAGATTGTTTTAAGTTCCTTTAAATTAGAAGTTGTTATTTTTTAAAGTCTAATAAATGTTAAAATTGAAAGCTCTCAATTATGTAAGGAATAACTGACTCCAGGCCATTGAATTATTAGAAAAAAAAATGCACACCTGCTTCGTGTCATGGCCGCATCACCACCTCAGGTGTGCATTATTTTTCTATTAATTCAACGGCCCCGAGGAAATTATTCCGCTTATACTACAGTTACCACACTTCAAGACATAGATCAGGTGATATATTTGAAGGCTTGCATTCGTTTTTTGTACTTAAAACACTATTTAATCTTTTTTAATCTTTTATCTGTTACTACAGTAACAGAGGCTTGAGCTGTTGATAGCAGACTTATGAAAGTTATTAGAGAGAGAGAGATTAATCACTGTGAAGCACCGTTGTCACCTCGCTTGTAAAATATATCATGCAACGTTTAAGTTGCTAAACTGTACTGATAAAGTGTATGTTTCCGTGTGTGCATCTGTAAGAGAGAGAGAGTGCGAGTGCTTTCTGTACATAATGTTGAATGGCTATAGTTCATGGTTAAATATTAGGAAAAAACAATTTCCTACAGACATCAGTAGTGTTGGTATCATTTTTTTTTTCTTAAAAACAAACAAACAAACAAAAAAATGATGCCATTAAACAAATATTAAAAAGATACTGCACATGTTGTTTGTACATTTAAAGATTGAATGCAAAATTATTGCAATTTAAAAGTTTAAAAACTTTAATGTTGGGTTGGATTAATCGCAATTCATTTCAGAAAAAGTGTTTTTTTTTTTTTTTTTTTTTTTGTGTGTGTGTGTTTATATATATATATATATATATATATATATATATATATATAGGCGCTTTATACACTTTGGGATCAGTAAGATTTTAATGTTCTTTTAAAAAAAGTTCCTTATCAAGGCTGCATTTATTTGATCAAAAATAAAGATAAAACAGTAATATAATGAAGTAAATGCAATATTAAAAATAGTTTTCTATTTTAAAATACTTTAAAAATAAAATATATTCCTCTGATGCAAAGTTGATTTTTTTTTTTTTTTTTTTTTTTTTATCAGCCATTACTTCAGTCTTCATTGTCTTCACAGTCACATGATCCTTCAGAAATAACCCAAAAATTTATTTTAAATTGTCATAAATTTTTAACAACAATTTATTTAACTACTTTTATTTATTTTTTACAACAGCATAGCAAGACCCAATGAACTAGGGCTGTGTTCGATACATATGACAATGTACTTGATTATAAGGGTATTGATGCAGCTGTTTCTGTATCAGTTCCGCAGCAAGTGCACAGCAGTGGGCTGCACTTTATTTTTATTTTTTTTTTTGCATTTTTTTGCAATTTTTGCATTCAAATTGAGTATATTATAGGCTACAACAAAGTTTAATGTGGCCACAGAGGAACACAGCTGAGGTTGCCTGATATAAAGAGACGTAATCACTGAAAGAGCTTCACATTTGAAATATCTGCTAAATGTAGGGGTGTGACAAGACACTTATCCCACGAGACGAGACACGAGACTGGGTTCACGAGAAGGAGACGAAATCACTGATCAAATATATAGGGAAAATAGTCTTTTATTCAACTGAAAAATATAAAATGCAAAAAAATGTAGTTGCACTTTGAACTATGAAATTAAACTTCCATTTTAATGAATTATATGCAGTAATAAACAACATTTAAACAAGAGCTTCACGATTCTGAATAAATTGAGATTCCCAGTTATTTTTAATAAATTGGAGAGCATGATTCTCTTATGATTCTGCAGAAAAAAGATTAGCGAACTAAACAAAATAACGTAATTTACTTGTGGTTCTGACAATCTGTTCATTGCTTAAGTCTTTCAAATACCTATATTTATTCAAACTAAATAATAATAATAAAAAAAAAAAAAAACAATGAAGGAGTGAGTGTCTCACATCATTAAGACTTGTTTGACTATTGAAATCTGAATGAATGATTCAATGATATACCTTTTATAGAACGGGCATTTGTCGCCACCTCCTGGCGGAGGAGGATGAGCGTTTCTATACATATAAGTATTAAGATACTTTCGTTTTGATCGCTACTGTAGACAATAAGTGTTTATACCCAAACTATAAACTTTTATCCCAGTACTTCTGTTGTTTAAATGTCTGTAACACAGAAATAATGATTATAATGTGGTTGAAAAGTTTGTGTTGCTTTTTCTGCGTTCACATTTACCCCGACCCTCTGATTCATTAACATGG
>NW_026127654.1:0-18766 GCF_022985175.1 Labeo rohita
ACTGTGGATATCTCTGCTCTGGTCTGCTCTGCCTGTTCTGCCTGCCCTGCAATGGCTCCCTGTCATGCCTGCTCTGCCTGCCTCGCCATGGCTCCCTGCTCTACCTGCTCTGCCTGCCCCACCATGGCCCCCTACTCTGCCATTGCTCCACAGCCCAGGCCCTCTAGTACTTCAAGGTCTGCTACTGCTCCATGGCCCAGGCCCTCCAGTACTTCACAGTCTGCTACTGCTCCACGGCCCTGGTCCTCCAAAGTTTCACTGTCTGTCATTGCTCCACGGCCCAGGCCCTTCAGTGTTTCACGGTCTGCTATTGCTCACGGCCCAGGACCTCCAGTGTTCCACTGTCTGCCACAGCTCCACGGCCCAGGTCCTCCAGGGTTCCACTGTCTGCCACAGCTCCACAGTCCAGGCCCTCCAGTGCTTTACTGTCTGTCCCTGTTCCACGATCCAGACCCACCTGCTCTACATGGACCTGGCCCTCCGTCCCACCCCCACCTGGACTGTTGTTGTTTTGAGCGCCAGGAGGTCGCTCTAGAGAGAGAGAGAGAGAGAGAGAGAGAGAGAGGGGAAGGGAGGAGGGATTCTATAACGCCAAGCCAGCAGAGGGAGCCCTCACCCTAGGACTGCCTGCATGCTCCCTCTGCTGCTTCTACTGTTACTTCCTGTTTGTCACTATATAAAGACTGGCCATGTGCTCCTGACCGCGAGAAGTATTGCCAGTTTCACCTGCCTTACCGGCGTTTATATACTCTGTTGGATTACCTGTGCCGTCTTTAACTCTGTTCTTGGATATTGTGTTTACGGATTACCCGTTTGGATTTATTTGCCTGTTTGGACTGTTTTCAAGGTTTGACCATTATCTGTCTTTTTGACTATCGCTCTCTGGATCGCCCCTGTCGGATTGTTTGCTATATTGGACTGACTTCATGGTATTTGACCCACTGCCTGTGTTATCTATCTGCTTTGGATTACGATTGTGTCGTGTATGCTATTGGACTGCCTTTCCGGTATTGACCCTCTGCCTGTTTACCTGTACTCTGTCTACTTTAATAAACGACCGCAAATGGATTCTACTTCTGCCTCAGCGTCCACGTTACAAAACCCAAATAGGGAAATAAAACAGTTAAGAATAAGCATGTTGTCACCTTTAGAATTATAAGGTTCTATCTGCATTCTGATCACTTTTGTGATATTGAGCTTCAAAGTTTTTGCATTCCATAGACTTCTGTAGATAGAACCATTTTGGTTTTCTAAAAAAAAAGGCCCTTTAATAATAACTCAATTTTGACAAAAATGTCAGATAGAACCTTATAATTCTAAGGCGACAATGTGTCCTATTCTGTGTCCTAAACTCCAGAAACATTGGTGTCTCATTTTAGAGCAGTCAATTCAATTTTGGAAAAGTCAATTAAATCTGTATGTGGGTGTAAAAAAAAAAAAAAAATTCAGATGTAATCCCCTTTGTAATCATTAACATTTTCAAAAGTAACTGTAATTTAATTACACTTTTTTTTTCTCAGTAACTGTAATTACAGTTACATTTATTTTGTAATTAAATTACGTAATTCTGTTACATGTAACTAGTTACTCCCCAACACTGCTAGCGACTACGAAAGCTGTGCTTGAACACACCGCACAGACTACAGCCGACAAGACGGCTTAACACGTGCGTTCTGCGCCTACGTGAACATATTTAACAGTCTATATCAGCAGCTTTTAATAATCGTCATTCAAAATGAGAAACTGAAACAAAGAAATACGAGATAAACGCAGATATATGAAATGTAAACAAACCAGGGCTTGCTTACTATTTTGAATATCAGTTATGTTGATCACTTTCTTCATTCATGTTGTTATGATAATATTCGCATAATGGAATGCTTGGGTAAGATCTGGTAACATTAGAGTAGTCTTCTGTTTGTGCCGCTTTCATTTACTTGTTCATTTATTACTCATTTTCGTCACTTTAATTCTCCAGCGAGGAGAATTCAGGCTACGTTATTTATTTATTTAGTAAGTAAGCATTACTTATTTTCTTTATTGCAACAGCCTGTTAAGCAAGCTATTGTGAATGTGAAATCTGAGAGTTTTTTTTTTTCTAAATTCTAATTATTTTATTTTTTTCGTTTTGTATTTAATTTGTTTAAATTATATGTAGTCTAAGTTATATGTGTTTATTTATTGAGCAAGTTGAAGTTATTTCATATTGTGCTTTGGCTTATTTAAACTGTTTGTTAAAGATAAACCGTTTATTTAGTTAATTGTTTGGTGCCTATGTATCACGCAGTAGACTAGGCTATGTTTATAACGCTAAAATGTCCAATGTTTTTGTCACGTGTGGTGCTTTGGTTTAGCATTACATAATCTTATTTAAACTCAGTCATATTTAAAGCCTGTTATTCTAGATGTTAACGTGAACGAGCATTTGTGTGCATTTTTCACAAGCTCTGAGAGAAAGCTCTGTAAAGTTAGTTTTATGTTTGATATTTACCTAACATTCACAAGCGGGCGAGAGGGCGCAAACATTGCGGGCGCGGGCGGGAGTGGAACACGCAGGTTGCGGGAGCGGGCGGTCCTGGTCAGAAATTCAGCGGGTTCAGGAAACAGTCCCGCACAGGGCAGTACCTCAATCACACGGTGTAGACGTGTAGACCGGCCTATGGTCCCCACAATGTTAAAAAATTATTAAAAATAGTAAATGGTGTTTATCTGAAAGTGTAATGATACAAACATGTTTTCTGTGAGGGCTAGGTTTAGGGTTAGGGTTGGGTTAGGGGATAGACAATATCTTTTAGTCAGTATAAAATCTATAGAAGTCTATGGAAAGTCCCCACAATTCACAAAAACAAACGTGTGTGTGTGTGTGTGTGTGCATGCTGTATCTTCTCCCTTGCCCCTCTGAAGCAGACTGGTGTCACACCCCTGTGGACTGTTTATGTTGGTTTCTGCTGAGAACGACTGAGGGGGAACGTCTCGGTTACAACTGTAACCCTCGTTCCCTGAAGGAGGGAACGGAGACATTACGTCCCTCTTGCCACAACCCTGGAGATGCCGGTAGTTCGGCTCCTCAGCAGAAACCTGGGTGAGTGGTTGCACGCCGCCATCTTGTATACCCGTATGTACGGGGGTGTGGTGTGGCATGCAAATTCCACTCGCCAATTTTCATTGGCCTTTTCTTCCTAAGATCGGAGGTGATTGGGCTCCCAAGGGAGACCCCAAATACGTCAGTATTGACGTAACGTCTCCGTTCTCTCCTTCAGGGAACGAGGGTTACAGTTGTAACCGAGATGATCTACAGTTTCACAGTGGACAAGACATGGGGCTATGAGTGTTTGTTAATAATTTAGCTTAAACTAAATTTTGCTGTTGTTTTTAAGATAGTAGAGACAATATCTGATCCTGAAGGCCGTTTTCTTTTTTATTGGTTACTTTAAATGATCTTTTTTTTCTGTCCTGGGTAACATTTATGGATTTAATGCCACAAAAAATAACCTCAGGTTATTTAATTCAATAGAAGTTCATTTAGAATATTTTAAATCTAAATATCCTAATTTGTTTATTCTTTTGGGTGGAGACTTTAATCAAACTATAAATAATAATTTGGAAAGATCACCACCTAGACTTCCTGATAGTTCTTCAGGCCTTTGTGGTTTGATCTCCCGATTTGGCCTTATTGACATTTGGCAAAAAAAAAACATCCTCATGTTTTACAGTTTACTTGGTCTAACAGTTCTGGTTCACTTAGGTCTAGAGTTGATTTTTGGTTAATGTTGGACTCTTTATCCAATTACTAAGGCTGAAATCTTGCCTTCTCCATAGTCTGATCATAAATCCATCATTCTATCTTTCGATAACCCATCTGCTCATTCAAGAATAAGTAACTCATACTGGAAACTTAATCCAGGGTTTTTCCCTTTCCCAATCCTCAGTCGCCAGTTCGGTTGCTCTCGAACAGAATCCGGAAGCCCGGTCCCCGGTTTCTTCCATTTCGGCAGAGAGCATGTTACTCAGCTGGTCCAGCTCAGAGGAGATAGACGTGACAGGGCTCGAGGCGGACGCTACTTCTCAACCCGCCTCCTCCTCGTCACCCGCGTATGGGGAACCTTTGGACGTCATGACCCGCGCCACCTCCAGGCTAAGCCTGGACTGGTCGGCGGAAAAGCAGGGAACAGCGCTCCCAGTAATCTGGATCGCCATAGACGCATCATAGATGCTCTGCCCCTCCGATCCTTCCATTCCTCCCTGAGCTTCACAGCGAGCTGCTGAGGTCATAGAAGAATCCCTTTTCTGCTCGCGTCTTCCCCCCCAGCAAGTCTCATTATGCTAATATAAAGGGGTTGGAAGACAGCGGGTACACGAAGATGCCTCAGATGGAGGAATCCCTTGCGGGCTACCCTGCATCTTCCCAGTTCCTTCCCACTTTATATTACCTTTACTAAGTGACTATTTCTTCTTACTACTATAATTTTTGTTATGTAATTGGGATCAGTACTTTGCACAGTGTTACGAGTTGTACTATAGTTTAGAAGATGGGCAGTACTGCCTCTCGCGCTCCCACTTCATATATACGCAATGGGGGCGGAGGGGGTCTTCCTCCGGCTATTCCGCGGCTTGCGTCCCACCTCTTCAGTTCTGATCCTCACAATGTTTTACGGTTTAAGAAGACAGGCAGTATCGCTCCTCGCTTTCCCTCTTTTTACAATACTGTATGATGTGCGGTATTACAGCGCACTCCTACACCTTAATCCTTTGCGCAAAAGGACAGAGCGGTTTTCCCTCTGTATTACACTTGTACAATATTATAACGGTTAAAAGGACTGCATACCTCATTAACAGAGTTTCTTTCTGTGTATGAATCAATAGGCTATTAAGAAGATAGGTACTATTGCAGGTCGCATTCCCACTTCTTATCAAAACGGACAGAGTGTTTTGCCTCTGTTTAGGACTGTGAGACGTATTTGAAGAAGGTGGACTTTCCGCTGCACGCATCCCATCTCTTCAGCTTTGATCCTCACAGTGTTATAAAGGTTTAAGAAGATGGATAGTATTGCTTCTGGTGTCCCACTTCTTAACATTTTGTGCATAATACAGGGAGGTCTCTCCTCCGTTGTACACTTAGTATGTAAGATGTTGTGACGAAGGTGCGTTTTTACGCATCAGCTATGACCCTGACAGTGTTGTGGCAGCTACTGGTGCGTACCTAGTGATGGTGATTCCTAGAGACTTTGGCTTATGCCTGGCACTAGACACTCATCCCTTCAGCATGGTGGAGTGGGTATTCATTCCCCAAAGTGTCCTCTAGGGGCGCAGTGCGATGTTCCCATTCGAAAGGGAACGTCTCAGGTTACGCATGTAACCATGGTTCCCTGAGAAGGGGAATGAGACACTGCGTCCCCTTGCCATGCTTCGGGTATTACTACGCACGTCTCCTTCAGACGAGGGAGCTGATGACATTTCCTACAGGTGCCCCTTTTATACTCAAGGTTGCACCAATAGCACGTCATAGGCCAATGTCAAGTTCATTGTCGTGTTTCCACATGCACTTCACGCATTCAACATGCGTTACCTGAGACGTTTTTTCTTAACAAAGCTCAAGCCGAGGATAATTTTAGTTCTAATTTGGAGCTTTTAAAATATCATGTTAGATTAATCTTAGTTAAAGCTGGATCTCAAAAAGCTAAACAATATAAAGCAGAGGAACTTGATATTATTAAAAGACTTGTCTGCCTCTCCAGCACTCCTTTTGAGAATTTATCTGTTGATCAGAAATCAGAATTGGTTGAACTTCAGAATTCATTAGATAACTTGTATATACAAAAAGCAAAGGGTGCTTTTGTCCGCTCAAGAAGAAGGTGGTTGGAGGAGGGAGAACGTAACTCCAGTTATTTTTTTAGATCAGAGAAACAGCGAAATCATCTAAATTCTATAAGTAGCCTTAAGGTAAATGGAGTGGTTTTAAAGAATTACAAAGAAATTTCTAATTATTGTGAAGAGTTTTATAAAGACCTTTATCGTTCCAGATACTCTCAACAGAATTTGGACTTATTTTTTAACTCCCTTGATATGGACCTAATTTCTAAAATTGATGATAATGGCAAGAATATATGTGAAGCTCTTATTCAAATTAAAGATATTTCTGAGGCTACTAATAAGTTAAAACTAAATAAGTCACCTGGGAATGATGGTTTGACCACAGAGTTTCATAAGAAATGTTCAAATTATCTTTCATCATTTCTCTTCAATGTTTATTTAGAAAGCCTTAAAAAGGGTATTCTCCCACCCTCTATGACTCAGGGTGTTATAAGTTTGATCCCTAAACCTCAAAAAGACCTCTCTAAGTTGGAAAACTGGCAACCTATAAGTCTTTTAAATAATGACTACAAAATACTAGCCATGATTTTTGCTAAGAAAATTAAATGTGTTCTAGATAACATAATAGATGAATGTCAGTCAGGCTTTATGACAGACAGACTTATTTTAAACAATATTAGACTTGTTCTTGATATCTTAGATTACTCCAATCTGATCCTGGACGACAGTTTTCTGCTTTTTCTTGATTTTTATAAAGCTTTTGATTCGATTGAATTTTCTTTTATTCTTAAGTCCTTGAGTATTTTTGGTTTTGGACCTAATTTTATTAATGCAATTCATACTTTGTACAGTAATGCCAATGCTTCAATTAAATTACAACATGGTACTACTCATAGGTTTAACATAGAGGCATCCGTCAAGGCTGCCCTATCTCGCCTTATCTTTTCTGCTTCCTATGCAACTTTTAGCCATCCACATTCAAAATAGTCATTTGAAAGGTATCTCTGTGGCAAATGAATCAATATTAATAAGCCAATTGGCTGATGACACAACTCTTTTTCTAAAAATGAAGACAAAGTTCCTTTAGCTTTAGACAAGATTAAGTTTTTTTCCTCTGCTTCTGGTTTATGTCTTAATATTCATAAATGTGAACTTTTATCTGTAAAAGATGCTACTGATGTTAACATTTTTATTGAACAGATCGTAGTCAAGACAGGCAGGGTCGATATCCAAACAAACAGTTACATCCAAGGCAAAACAATATCGTAGTCCACAAAAACAGGCACAGTCCATAAACCAGAGAGAGCAGTCCAAAAGTAACAAATAAACAAGGATATGAAACAAGACAAAACTATGGCAATGAATGAGGCAAAACTGAGGCAAAAACAAAGACAAAAACTATGACTATAAAACAAAACCGTGGCAAATACAAAACAGAGCAATGAAAACAGGGAAACAACGCTTGGTAGAGTCTGCAATAGCAAAACAATACTTCGCAGTTTCCTGTTTGGTGTAGGCCTCCTTTTATGGCCACCAAACAGGAAGTTACCAACAAAGCAGGAGAGGGAGCAGCAACAGTCAGTCAGTGGGTGAGGGCTCCCTCTGCTGGCGTGGTGTTACAGAATCCCCCCCCAGGAGCGACCCCTGGCGCTCAAACGACAACAGTCCAGGAGGGTGGGGGAACAGAGGCAAAACAGGGGGTGGGACGGAGGGCCAGGTCCATGTAGAGGAGGTGGGCCTGGATCGTGGAGCAGGGACAGACAGTGAAGCACTGGAGGACCTGGACCATGGAGCAGTGGCAGATAGTGAAGCACTGAAGGACCTGGGCCGTGGAGCTGTGGCAGACAGTGGAACCTTGGAGGACCAGGGCCGTGGAGCTGTGGCAGACAGTGGAACCCTGGAGGACCTGGGCCGTGGAGCTGTGGCAGACAGTGGAACCCTGTGGAGGACCTGGGCCGTGGAGCAATGGCAGACAGTGGGACCTCGGAGGACCTGGGCCGTGGAGCAGTAGCAGACCGTGAAGCACTGGAGGGCCTGGGCCGTGGAGCAATGGCAGAGTAGGAAGCCATGGTGGGGCAGGCAGAGCAGGTAGAGCAGGGAGCCATGGCGAGGCAGGCAGAGCAGGCAGAACAGGAAGCCATGGCAAGGTAGGCAGAGCAGGCATAACAGGGAGCCATTGCAGGGCAGGCAGAGCAGACAGGAGCAGAGATATCCAAAGTGGAACTAGTGACATCCATAGCAGAGCGTTTTTTTCACTGACGATTTCCTTGGCTGTGACATGACAGGCAGAGAGTTTATGATAGGCCTTCTTGGCTGTGACATGACAGGCAGAGAGTTTATGGGAGGAGAGTTTATGGGAGGATCTACAGCACATGCTGATACCTCTGGAGGCATGGGCGCAGATTCTTGGGCAGACGTGGCAGTGAGTTCATAAATGGACGCCACCTCCTTAGGAGGTTCTACAGCGTGAGCTGACACCTCAGGAGGTATAGGCGCGAACTCGTGGACAGATGAAGCCTCAGGAGCAGACTTGTGGTCAAATGAAGCCTCTGGGGCAGATTCGTGGACGGACGAGGCCTCTGGACCAGACTCGTGGGCAGACGAGGCCTCTGGACCAGACTCATGGACAGACGAGGCCTCTGAACCAGATTCGTGGACAGACGAGGCCTCTGGAGCAGACTCGTGGACAGACGAAGCCTCTGGAGCAGACTCGTGGACAGACGAAGCCTCTGGAGCAGACTCGTGGACAGATGAGGCCTCTAGAGCACAGTGTGCAGCCCACATACTGAAAATGGCGACGGCCATTACAGGCAGCACAGTAGATAGTGGGGTGTCTGTTGACCTTGAGGGTGTGGATGCTATGGATTTGTGGCTTGGGAGCGTGGGCTCTGCGTGGCTTGGGAGCGTGGGCTCTGCGTGGCTTGGGAGCGTGGGCTCTGCGTGGCTTGGGTCAGTAGATACATGATGAGGCTCTAGGGGATCAGCTGAGATGTGATGAGGTTCTTGGTGGTCAGCTGAGATGTGAAGTGATTTGGGAAGGTCAGAGGGGACCTGGTTAGGTTCTAGCAGGACAGCAGTTTCTTGACTTGATTCAGGGAGGTCTGCCGTGACTTGACTTGACTCAGGGAGGCCTGCCGTGTCTTGACTTGACTCGTGAAGAACAGCGGTGACTTGACCTGGCTCGTGCAGTCCAGCTGTGACTTGACTTGGCTTGTGAAGGTCAGCTGTGACTTGACTTGGCTCATGAAGGTCAGCTGTAACTTGACTTGGCTCATGAAGATCAGCTGTAGCTTGACTTGGTTCATGAAGGTCAGCCGTGGCTTGACTTGGCTCGGGAATAACAGCAGCAACTTGACTTGGCTCATGAAGATCTGCTGTAGCTTGGCTTGGCTCAGGGAGATCAACTGTGGTTTGGCTTGGCTTGTGAAGATCGGTAGTGATTTTGCTTGACTTAGGAACCACGGCTGTGACTTTGCTTGACTCAGGAACCATGGCTGTGACTTTGTTTGACTTGAGGGCTACAGCTATAGCTTTACTTGACACAGGAGCAATAGCTGTAACTTGATTGGACTTCAGAAGAGCAGCTCTGACCTGACTTGACACAGGAAACACAGCTTTAACTTGACTTGATGCTGGAACAACAGCTGCAGCCTGACTTGACACTGGAACAGCAGCTGTAGCTTGACTTGACTCAGGAAACGCAGCTGCAACTTGACTTGACTTGGAAACTTGACTTGGAAACTTGACTTGACTCAGGAACAACATGGCTTGACTCAGGAACAACATGGCTTGACTCAGGAATAACAGCTGTAACGTGACTTGACTCAGGAACAACAGCTGTAACGTGACTTGACTCATGGGGAACAGCTGTGACTTGGCTTGACTTGTGGGGAACAGCTGTGACTTGGCTTGACTCGTAGGGCACAGCTGTGACTTGGCTTGACTCGTGGGGCACAGCTGTGACTTGGCCTGACTCGTGGGGCACAGCTGTGACTGGGCTTGACTCGTGGGGCACTGCTGTATCTTGGCTTGACTCATGGAGGACAGCTGTATCTTGGCTTGACTCGTGGGGCACAGCTGTGACTTGGCTTGACTCGTGGGGCACAGCTGTGACTTGGCTTGACTCGTGGGGGCACAGCTGTATCTTGGCTTGACTCATGGGGCACAGCTGTATCTTGGAGAACAACAGCGGTATCTTGGCTTGACTCATGGAGAACAACAGCTGTATCTTGGCTTGACTCATGGAGAACAACAGCTGTGTCTTGGCTTGACTCATGAAGAACAGCTGTGTCTTGGCTTGGTTCATGGAGACTTGACACAGAAAGTGTAGCCCTGACTTGACTTGACACCGGAGGATCAGGCATCACTTGGTTTGATTTGCGTGTGGCAGAGATGATGTGATGAGATGCGGATGAGATGATTTTGGCTTGATGAGGCTTAGGCGTGGCAGCCATCTTGTGAACAGGCTTGGGGATGGCGGCCATCTTGTGAACAGGCTTGGGGATGGCGGCCATCTTGTGGACTGGCTCGGGGATGGCGGCCATCTTGTGGACTGGCTCGGGGATGGCGGCCATCTTGTGGACTGGCTCTGGGATGGCGGCCATCTTGTGGACTGGCTCTGGGATGGCGGCCATCTTGTGGACTGGTTGTAGGAGGGCGGCCATGACAGATGCAGACTCTGGACGGGCAGGCATGGCGTGAGCAGGCCCTGGAGCGGCAGGCATGGCGTGAGCAGGCCCTGGAGCGGCAGGCTTGGCGTGAGCAGGCCCTGGAGCGACAGGCTTGGCGTGAACCGGCTGTGGCTTGGCAGATGTGATGTGAGCAGGCTGTGGCTTGGCAGACATGGGGTGAACTGGCTTTGGCGGGTTGGAAGTTACTGTAGGATTGCGGGGTCCCTCATCCGCAATCCCAACAGTAAAAGACGATCCCGCAAGCAATAACGCAAAGTCAATATATTGTTCTAAAGACCAGTGAATTTTACCTCCAGGCAGACCAGAACGAATAGGGTGGGACAGTCCTGCTCTAAAAATGTCCTTGAGTGCCACATCATTAAAGTTTACTAAGTGACACAGTTTGCAAAAGTCCACAACATAATCCTCAATGGGCCGGTTACCTTGGCGGAGACAGAAGAGGCATGATGCTGGGTCCATGGTGATCTGTGTTGAAAGCCGCTGGATCTTTGGGTGGCGAAGCATCCTGTAACGAGGACTCTGGGAAGCGTATAAGATCCACGTGCGAGCTTTCTTGAACAGATCGTAGTCAAGACAGGCAGGGTCGATATCCAAACAAACAGTTACATCCAAGGCAAAACAATATTGTAGTCCACAAAAACAGGCACAGTCCTTAAACCAGAGAGAGCAGTCCGAAAAGTAACAAATAAACAAGGATATGAAACAAGACAAAAGTACGGCAATGAATGAGGCAAAACTGAGGCAAAAACAAAGACAAAAACTATGACTATAAAACAAAACCGTGGCAAATACAAAACAGAGCAATGAAAACAGGGAAACAACGCTTGGTAGAGTCTGCAATAGCAAAACAATACTTCGCAGTTTCCTGTTTGGTGTAGGCCTCCTTTTATGGCCACCAAACAGGAAGTTACCAACGAGGCAGCAGAGGGAGCAGCAACAGTCAGTCAGTGGGTGAGGGCTCCCTCTGCTGGCGTGGTGTTACAGTATAACTATATATTTAAAGATCAGAAAAAGAGATCAAAGGTTAATTTTGAACCTCTTATACTCTCCGTCCGACGTAAATTAAACTCTTAGTTACAGCGTGATCTGTCAATAACAGGTAGAGTGTTGCTTTCTAAAGCAGGTAGATTATCTCGGGTTATCTATCCTGCAATGGCAACCCCACATACTGTTGGAATTTTATTCCAAATCATATATTTAATTCAGTTGGAGGTTTACATTTTTTGTTGCGCTGCAACTTTGACATCTCTAAAATATCTTTAACTTTATCTTGTTTTCATAAACAAGCTTTAATAAGTTGGTCACTTGTATATAATTATAACTTTTCTCCACATAGTTATCTTATTTGAAACAATAAAAATATTAGATATAAAAACAAATCTCTTTTTTTTAACAGTTGGTTTAATAAAAATATACTTTTAGTTAGTCAGCTTTTAGATGATTGTGGTGTCCTTTTTACTTATGAACAATTTATGCAAAAATTTTCTTTTCCTATCCCCCCAAGAGAATATGCCATTGTCTTTGGTGCAATTCCTGATTGTATTATACCTTTAGTCAACTGTGGCCCTAAAGGTTCTTTAGTCTCTCCAATTTTTGATAACACTAACTCATTTGTTAACCAAAGTCTTCTCAATACCATGTCAAACAAAGACATTTGTTCAATTATTAATAGATCTCAGGTTTCTCTACCTGCTTGTGTAAGCTTTTGGAACAACATATTTAGTGATACAGAAAAAAAATAATAAATAATTAATAAATAATAAATAAATCAATAAATTAATCTTTTAATAAAATTCATTTATTTTGGGACTGTGTTTATTGTAAAGTATTTTGGGTTGATTTTTCTAATTTTGTTAACAAGTATTTACTTCCAAATGTAACAAGCAAACAGGCAGAGTCCAAAACCAAGGAGAGCAGTCCAAAAAGTAACAAATAAACAAGGCAAGGAACGATGGCAAAACTAGACAGAACTATGGCATGAAACAAAAGCAAAACTATGACAATAAACAAAACCGTGGCAATGACAAAAACAGGGAAAAGGAAACAGGGAAAACCGCTTGGTAGAGTCCGCATGAGCAAAACAATACTTCGCAACTTCCTGTTGAAAATGGCCTCCTTATATTGCCACCAAACAGGAAGTTACCAGTGAAGCAGCAGAGGGAGCAGCAACAGTCAGTCAGTGGGTGAGGGCTCCCTCTGCTGGCGTGGCGTTACAGAATCCCCCCCCTAGGAGCGACCCCTGGCAATCAAACAACAACAGTCCAGGAGGGTGGGGGAACAGAGGCAAAACAGGGGGTGGGACGGAGGGCCAGGTCCATGTAGAGGAGGTGGGCCTGGATCGTGGAGCAGTGGCAGACAGTGAAGCACTGAAGGACCTGGGCCGTGGAGCTGTGGCAGGCAGTGGAACCTTGGAGGACCAGGGCCGTGGAGCTGTGGCAGACAGTGGAACACTGGAGGTCCTGGGCCGTGGGGCAATGGCAGACCATGAAACACTGGAGGGCCTGGGCTGTGGAGCAATGGCAGACAGAGGAACCTGGGAGGACCTGGGCCGTGGAGCAATGGCAGAGTAGGAAGCCATGGTGGGGCAGGCAGAGCAGGTAGAGCAGGGAGCCATGGCGAGGCAGGCAGAGCAGGCAGAACAGGAAGCCATGGCGAGGCAGGCAGAACAGGCAGAGCAAACAGGAGCAGAGATATCCACAGTGGGACTAATGACATGCATAGCAGAGCGGTGTGTTCATGCATGATTTTCTTGGCCGTGGCATGACAGGCAGAGAGTTTCATATGGGTCTTCTTGATTGCGACCTGGCGGGCAGAGAGTTCATCCTGGGACGCCGCCCCCATAGGAGGATCTACAGCATGCGCTGACACCTCTGGGGGCATGGGCGCAGATGCTTGGGCAGGTGTGGCAGGGAAGTTGTAAATGGCCTTCCTGGCCGTGACAGGACAGGCAGAGAGTCCTTGGGGAAACGCCACCCCTTTAGGAGGTTCTGCAGCCAGAGCTGTTGCTTCTGGGGGCATTGGCGCAGACTCTTTGACAGAAGAAGCCTCTGGCGTAGACTCGTGGACAGGCGAGGCCTCTGGCGTAGACTCGTGGACAGGCGAGGCCTCGGGAGCAGACTCGTGGACAGGCGAGGCCTCTGGAGCAGACTCGTGGACAGGCGAGGCCTCGGGAGCAGACTCGTGGACAGGCGAGGCCTCGGGAGCAGACTCGTGGACCGATAAGGCCTCTGGAGCACAGTGTGCAGCCCACACACTGAAGATGGCTACGGCCATTACAGGCAGCACAGCAGATAATGGGGTGTCTGTTGACCTTGAGGGTGCTGATGATATGGGCTTGTGGCTTGGGAGCGTGGGCTCTGCGTGGCTTGGGAGCGTGGGCTCTGCGTGGCTTGGGATGTCAGCTGATACGTGACGAGGCTCTGGGGGGTCAGCTGATACACGACGAGGCTCTGGGGGGTCAGCTGATACACGACGAGGCTCTGGGGGGTCAGCTGAGACACGACGAGGCTCTGGAGGATCAGCTGAGACACGACGAGGCTCTGGAGGATCAGCTGAGACACGACGAGGCTTTGGACGGTCAGAGGGGACCGGGAGAGGTTCTGGTTGGACAGCTGTTTCTTGACTTGATTCATGGAGGTCTGCCATGACTTGACTCGACTCAGGGAGGTCTGCCGTGGCTTGACTTGACTTAGGGAGGACAGCCGTGGCTTGACTTGACTCAGGGAGGCCTGCCGTGGCTTGACTTGACTCGTGAAGAACAGTGGTGACTTGACCTGGCTCGTGAAGGTCAGCTGTGATTTGACTTGGCTCAGGGAGATTAGCTGTGGCTTGACTTGGCTCATGAAGGTCAGCTGTGGCTTGACTTGGCTCATGAAGGTCAGCTGTAGCTTGACTTGGTTCATGAAGGTCAACTGTGGCTTGACTTGGCTCGGGAATAACAGCAGCAACTTGACTTGGCTCATGAAGATCTGCTGTAGCTTGGCTTGGCTCAGGGAGATCAACTGTGGTTTGGCTTGGCTTGTGAAGATCGGTAGTGACTTTGCTTGACTTGAGGGCTACAGCTATAGCTTTACTTGACACAGGAGCAATAGCTGTAACTTGACTGGACTTCGGAAGAGCAGCTCTGACCTGACTTGACACAGGAAACACAGCTTTAACTTGACTTGATGCTGGAACAACAGCTGCAGCCTGACTTGACACTGGAACAGCAGCTGTAGCCTGACTTGACTTGGAAACTTGACTTGACTCAGGAAACGCAGCTGCAACTTGACTTGACTCAGGAACAACATGGCTTGACTCAGGAACAACATGGCTTGACTCAGGAACAACATGGCTTGACTCAGGAACAACATGGCTTGACTCAGGAACAACAGCTGTAACGTGACTTGACTCATGGGGAACAGCTGTGACTTGGCTTGACTCGTGGGGAACAGCTGTGACTTGGCTTGACTCGTGGGGAACAGCTGTGACTTGGCTTGACTCGTGGGGCACAGCTGTGACTTGGCTTGACTCGTGGGGCACAGCTGTATCTTGGAGAACAACAGCGGTATCTTGGCTTGACTCATGAAGAACAACCGCTGTATCTTGGCTTGATTCGTGGAGAACAGCTGTATCTTGGCTTGACTCCTGGAGAACAACAGCTGTATCTTGGCTTGACTCATGGAGAACAGCAGCTGTGTCTTGGCTTGACTCATAGAGAACAGCAGCTGTGTCTTGGCTTGACTCATGGAGAACAACAGCTGTGTCTTGACTTGATTCATGGAGAACAACAGCTGTGTCTTGGCTTGACTCATGGAGAACAGCTGTATCTTGACTTGGCACAGAAAGTGTAGCCCTGACTTGACTTGACACTGGAGGATCAGGCATCACTTGATTTGTTTTGGGTGCAGCAGACATGGCGAGATGAGATTTGGGTGAGATGACTTTGATTTGATGAGGCTCAGGCGTGGCAGCCTTCTTGGCCGGGGACTCAGACGGGGCAGCCATCTTGTGAACAGGCTTGGGTATGGCGGCCATCTTGTGAACAGGCTTGGGGATGGCGGCCATCTTGTGAACAGGCTCGGGGATGGCGGCCATCTTGTGAACAGGCTCGGGGATGGCGGCCATCTTGTGAACAGGCTCGGGGATGGCGGCCATCTTGTGAACAGGCTCGGGGATGGCGGCCATCTTGTGGACTGGCTCGGGGATGGCGGCCATCTTGGGTGCAGACTCTGGACGGGCGGCCATCATGTGTGCAGACTCTGGACGGGCGGCCATGACAGGTGCAGACTCTGGAGCGGCAGGCATGGCGTGAGCAGGCCCTGGAGCGGCAGGCTTGGCGTGAGCAGGCCCTGGAGCGGCAGGCTTGGCGTGAGCAGGCCCTGGAGCGGCAGGCATGGCGTGAGCAGGCCCTGGAGCGGCAGGCATGGCGTGAGCAGGCCCTGGAGCGGCAGGCATGGCGTGAGCAGGCCCTGGAGCGGCAGGCATGGCGTGAGCAGGCCCTGGAGCGGCAGGCTTGGCGTGAGCAGGCCCTGGAGCGGCAGGCTTGGCGTGAGCAGGCCCTGGAGCGGCAGGTATGGCGTGAGCAGGCTGTGGCTTGGCAGACGTGACGTGAGCAGGCTGTGGCTTGGCAGACGTGACGTGAGCAGGCTGTGGCTTGGCAGACGTGATGAGAGCAGACCTTGACTTGGTGGATGTGACTTGAACAGGCTTTGACTTGGCAGGCATGACGTGAACTGGTCTTGGCGTGGTGGACATGGCATGATAGGGCTCTGACGTTACCTGAATAATTCCAGACATGAAGGTTGGGGTGTGAAGATGTTCTGATGTGCTGGGTGCTGTAGGTTTGCAGGGCTCCTTATCTGCAATCCCCACAGTAAATGATGATCCAGCCAGCAACAGAGCATAGTCAATATATCGGATTAATGACCAGTTGCGGTGATGACGTGGCATATTTACTGAAATGTCCTTGTTTAAACCATAGAAGAAAGTGTCCTGATAGTGTCCTGAAAGTCCACCAAGTGACAAAGCTCACAAAAATCCATGACATACTGCTCAATGTGCCGGTTACCTTGACGAAGTTGAACGAGGCGTGATGCTGGGTTCATGGTGATCTGTGTATGAAAGCCGCTGGATCTTTGAGAGGCGAAGTATTCTGTAATGAGGACTCGTAGGAAGCGTATAAGATCCAAGTGCGAGCTTTTAATAAACAGATCGTAGTCAAGACAGGCAGGGTCGATAACCAAACAAACAGTAATATCCAGATCCTTCCCGATCCGGTCTAAATACTGCCCTATCAAGTAAAGGGCAAAAATGTTAAAAAAAAAAATAATAATAATAATAATAATAATAATAATAAAACACCAGCGCAAGAGCGAGCTTCCCCTTTTCTCGAGATTCATACGATTGCAGCTGTTGTTATAGCAACAAAAGACGCCCTCGGCTGCAACGCTGCCAGCTTCTTTTTTTACTAAAAAAGCGCCGTTGTCAACTTTTTCTTGTCAAAAAAGACGCCAAGTGTGAACATAGCCTAAATATGATGAACAAGACACTCAAAGTGATTGCTAGAGTTGGGGTACTCGGACTCGAGTCCGGTCTCGAGTACAATTTTTGGCGACTCGGACTTGTCACGGACTCGGATGCATTTTTACTCGGACTTCAGTCTGACTCGAGCCTGTAGACTTGGAAAATATCCCGAGTCCGTCCGAGTCCAGAGACAGTTGACGGGAATGTCACTGACTTGATGCATTATCACGAAAGTGATAGTATTTGCATGTGTTTTAAGTCTTGTCCAGTAGGCTACTTGAAAGCCGATGGTTTTATGTGCGCACTAGAGATGTGCGGATGAGCTCAAACGTCACCTGAATCCGCAGCTTCAAATAAATTATCCGCCAGCCACCCACCCGCACCTATTTTTTTCTCTGATTTAGATAACCGCACCCGACCCGCACCCGATCGTCATTTACAATTATTCTAATTCTTAGTTTTGCATGATGATATGATGAATGGATGGTTCATTTTTTGCAGATTCAGATGGTCTGCACATCCATGCACACTTATATAAGCTTAATCACTCGTGCTTTTAACCAGAAGCCACACTAACAAGAATTACGTTAACTGACATCCAGAAGTGACTCTCCGCAATCTCTGATAAAAACGGTTGGGTGTTTGAACGCCTACTGGATCCTTGGACAAAAGTTTACAGTGGTTCACCCAGTTTAAGAAATTTATGATCGTAAAAATCTATTTTTATCTATCTATATTTTGGACTCTGACTCGTCTCTGACTCGATTGGTTAAAGACCTGGACTCGACTCGGACTCTACTTAGGTGGACTCAAACCCAACACTAGTGCTTGCTATTTAATTGAATGCGAATGGCGTATTTATCATCCATTTTTACTTTAATACAAACATGTATTTTAGATTTTTATAAAAATATGACAACAATCACATATCTCACGCAGAGATCGCACTGGCATAGTGTTTGGGAACATTCATGCATAATTTAAACACATAACCACATGATATTAGATTAAAAAATAAAACATTTTAGAAAAGAACGGCAACATCACGGTTGTCTGAACCAATGAGCTTTAAGCTGTGTCGTCATCCAGGTGTTTCCCATCGTTCTTTTGGTCAGCGCAGTTGGTGGAGAGCTACTGCGCCCGCCTGCTCAATCCGACACAGCCGCCTCACCGACGCGAGAGTTTTTTGGCACACGTTGATATCAGAGTAAGGCAGACGTAACTCGGACACATTTCTAACTGGCATGCATCTTGCGGTGATCACCAGTGATTGTTCTGTTTTTAATTATTTATAATTATTTAAATAATTAAAATAATAATTATTTTAAATAATTATAATTATTTATAATGATTTGCTCATCTCAAACGAGCTTATTGACTGTAAAAAACATGGACGTAGTGTCCGTGACGTCACCCGTAGGTTTCCGAAGAGCATTTTTGAAGCTCTTAGTGGGCGGGAGTCGGCCGTCGCCATCTTGGAATCGCGTCACTGCACATCACTCCCGGATAATCGAAAATGGGCAAAGAGGCGGGATGTGGGTGGAGCTGGTTGCTGAAACCACACCCGCCGAGCGCGATGGTGGTGACAGCAGCGGCAATCCACCTGTGACTTAAGTGGCCACACCCTAAATTATGCAGAACTTTAAGGCTTAATGTAAATTAAACGGATGAGTTATAAAAAAATTCACCTCCCTCAGAGTTGACATGAAGGGCAAAATTAGCTATATAGACCAAAACCACTTTTTGAATCAGACTGTAAA
>NW_026127655.1:0-18748 GCF_022985175.1 Labeo rohita
AAGTTAGTGTTTGCCCTGAAAATGCTGACATGTCATTATAATTTATTCTACTATTACATAATGTTTATTGATTTTGTTTTCAAGACAAAGAAGACAAATGGCATTCTGTACACTTAAATCAACTTAAAAAACAACTTAATAAAATTTGTGCTGCCTTCAAATGTTTACTATCATTTTTCCAATGCACAATAAACTAAATAAAACAAAACTAATAAAATAAACAGTTGTTTGACCTATATTACCAAACAATGTTTTATATCTGTCTAATAAAGATTAAACAGAAAAATAAAAGCCCCATCCTCTGGCCGTCCACTGTGATTTCTGTAATTGGATTATTTTTTCTTTCTTTTTTTATCTTCAGAGTTCTTGTTCTTCTGCTTTCTTCTTCTAATTTTTTATATGTTTTCTGGCAGGTGTCAAACTACCTAATGTTTAAGGTCCATAGCACCATCTACTGTCCTGGAGTGTTTTTTTTTTATTATTTATTTTTATTGCTGAGTTAAAAAAAAAATACGTTATTAACCCTCTGGTGTTTGGTCATTTTAGACCGGAAAAAAAGTTAAAACTTCTTAAAAAAAGCTACTTCCTTGGAATCGTATGAAACTCAACTACTTTTATGGCAGTCGGTATAGTCTCAGACGTCACGCTCACAGAACTTTGACTAAACGTCTGACTCACACTTATCTGGAAACACTTCAGGAGCTTTGAAGTTGATCTTCAATGTTCGGCCTGGAAACAAAAATGCTGTGATGCCAAACCCCTTCATGAAAGAAGAAAACTGTCTTGTTTAAACTGTGACAACGAGCACTTATCAGGATCAACTAAACGCTGGATTTTGAAAAGTTCACAGCACAGAATCTTTAACTCTGTCAGAGAGTTTTACACACCGGTCTGTTATTGTGCCGACATTTCTGCACCACGCTTAGCCACGAAACTTCCTAACTACCACATTATAAGCAAAGACGATCGCAAAGATTCATAAAAACCCCTTATACTCACTTCTGCTGTAAGTGAAGCTGGATCATGAATGATTTGTGTGAACACAGACGGATATATGTAGATCAGGAGGTTCATTCCCTTCACAAACAAACGTCACAAGGACAGACATCTGAGAATGACTCGATTTGAAAAATTTTTACAGATTAATTAAAAACCACTGCATGGATTTTTATCATTATAGGGTAGATTTGTACACTGACAACACACATTAATGTTCAAACAACACGAAAAAGTGAACTTAGCATCATATGACCCCTTTAAATATCATTTGAACTTCGTGTCAGTATGTCATGAATAGAATGCGGCAGCAGTTTACTGTCAGTGATTTGTCGTGTCTCGCCGCGCTGCATCTATTGTATTTTGTCACGTCCTTTGTAGACACATGTCAGGTTTTGAAGAATAAAGAAAAGAAAAGTTAATCTTCCGAAATAAAGCAGCAGTCCCGGCCTGTAGGTTTGTGGGGCCCTAGGCAAATGAATGAAAATGGGCCCCACTAGTGTAAAAAAAACTCATAGAAATTTGACAAGTGAAGAGAAAGAACATAACATGAATATATCAATAATTAGGTGTGAATGTATATTAATTGTAACACATTCAACAAACATTTAAAAATATTTAAACAAAATTTAAAAAACAAAAATAAAATAGGAGTGCAAGTGAGTTTGAGTAAACAGATACACATGCATCACAAATACATAAAATATAAAGAAAGTATACACAAAAACTAAATAAACATAGGCCTACTAATATCCATAAATGATAAGAAATGCAGGCTATTTTGATTGTTTTGTTTTGTTTTGATGACTTTCAAATAAAAAAATGGTTTACAACAATTAAAATGTTTCAATTTGAAGTGTGTATGAATATAATTTTTGTCATATGCCATAGCTATGCATGAATATACACTGGACAAATGCAGGCAAAGTGAATAGTCCATTTCAATTTTCTGCCAAGTAATGAAATAAAGCATCATTTAATGAAACAATTATATTTTATTTACTGACAACAACAGGAAACATGAACATGTGAGTTAAAGAATAAATAAACGTAACCATTAAAATACATAAATTTAAGTCAACAACACATGAAATAAAGCTTTATTCAAACTTATTCTAACAATGATGTATTTACAGGCATTGAACCCACATCTACTGCAATCTCAACACAGCTGTGTCAATTCTGCAGCTTTATTCTGATTAAAAACTGACCACTGTGTCCACTTTCCCCTGTCTCCACTGTCCATCACGTCCCTCATTGCTGCAGTCAGACTAGAATCTGATCATGGATGTTAAAAGGGCACTATGAGTCACTTCGGATAAAAGCATCTGCCAAATGCATAAATGTAAATTTTTTTTGTAAATCCCTTTTTGTGTCTTGGGCACAAACGCTCACCTGCCCACAGGTTTAATTAGTGTGAACAGGTGTTTGACATCAATGAGAGATGTTAGAAAAGCTCCATTTGTTTCTGACTGGAAGAGAAAGGAGTCTGAGAGTGTGATGGAGGAATGAGAGTCAATATTGAATCAATGTGTGTTTGAAGAAAGAGAAGATGAATGAAAGGAAAGAGTCAGAGACGCTGTTCTTTTGAGGACTTTAGTTTGTTTGTTTTGTGGATTCAGTAGAGATGTGTCTCCTGATGTTTGGATGAAGTTCAGACTTTCATCACACTCGTTTTTCAACAGAAGAGACTCCAGCGTGACCTTGATTAACACTGATCTGGATCATTGAGCTCCTCACATTTCACAATCATTACTGATCAATTGAGTCTTTATTAAAACACTGGAGATTTTACAATGAAAGTTTCACTGTGATCTTGAAACCACATCAAGGAAAGCTGGTCTGTGTTGTAGTTTTAAAACATCAAGTGACAGATATATAATAATAAAAATATATAATGGTTCTTTTCAAGGCAGCATGTGTTGTAAGAGAGGATGAGCTGAAACTGAACTACAGTCAGGCTTACTGTTTCTACTTAATTTTAATTTATTTTATTTTATTTGACATGGACATCACAATTACATTTGGACAAACCATATGCATTTGCTTAAGTGTTTTAGCATACATGCTAATTCTCAACACCTGTCCAAGGGAGGCTTGATGTTTAAAGAAAAATAATAATAATAATAATAATAATTACAATATACAAAAAGTAATGGTAACAATAAAATAACCATACTAACAATAGACTAAAGGAAGAAAAAAAAACATAATTACATACATAAGCTATGAAGCAAAGGCAACATGATCAAACAATAACCTGACAGTAGACTATTTATGTAAACACCTCTTGCTTTGTGTTTAACCATCATTTAAGTCCTTTATTAAAAGCATTGCTATTATTTTCTAATTTTAAACTTGTAGATAAAGCATTCCAGAGTTTTGCCCCCTTCACAGAAAAAACAGACTGACCAAAAGAGGTCTTATATTTAGAAACAAGACAATCTCCACTAATAGTGGCTCGTGTTTTTTTTCCCGATGAGAGGTCTGATACCTACTGATTAATACGGAAACCAGCAGTGATGCATGATTCTTCAAACATGTAAAAAGCTATTTAAGTTAATTAAAATCAATGAAGCTATCAAAACTAAGAAGGTTATGTTTTTGTAGAACATTGCAATGATGCCATCGCCTAGATTTCTGATCCATAACTTTTATTGACTGTTTGTATATTGAAACAATAGGCTTCAATGTAGTTAAAGAGGCTTGCGACCATGATGTAATACAATATGATAAATGTGATAAATATAATTGAATGCATGTACAATTTTGCAGTGTGACATGACAAATTCCTTCTAATAATACGAAAACAATTTAGATTTGGTTTGACTTTCTTACAAATATTCTTAACTTGACTATCAAATTTAAAATTTTTATCCAGAATTATGCCAAGATACCCAACTTCGTTTACTACTTCAATTACTTCATTCTTGATTCACACCTCATAAACATCCCTTACAGGCCTATTTCATATGGAGAAGCATATGGAAACTGTTTTCTTGACATTAAGAGTTAAATGAGACTCAAACCATCTAGAAATATTCTGCAATGCAATTCAGTGCAATGAGTCAGGTGCTCACCTGTCAGGCTAGGGGTTTTAGCAGACACATGGACGACAGTGTCATCTGCATACAACTGGCAGTTGACACCTGGACACCTGGATTAGGTAGGTCCTTTATATACATCGTAAACAACAATGGGCCAAGTACAGACTCTTGCAGTACTCCCACTGTGAAGCTTCTGATGACATTTTAAACTGATTTAATTTATTTAATAAAATACTGTGATTAACAGTGTCAAAGGCCTTCTTTAGGTCCAGAAACACTGCCCCTACAACATTTCCATTATCCAATGAGACTTTTACTTTTTCCAGCAAATAACAGTTAGCTATTTCAGTGGAATATTTGTCTCTAAATCCAAACTGCTGTGAATGAAGCAACTGGTTAGACTCTAAATGTTCCATTAATTGCTCGGCGACAATCTTCTCCAAAACTACAGGTAGAATAGTGATAGGCCTAAAATTACTAACTACCTCCTTATATCCTGATTTATAGACCAGTGTAATTATTGCCGGTTTCCAACTCTCTGGGAATGTTTTTTTGTTTGTATTGATAAATTTACTAAATAAGTAATTGGCTCCAACAGACAACTTTGATATCTCTTGATTAATTCAGCGTTAATGTTATAAAAGTCCTTAGACATGGAATTTCACATATTTGCAATCACTTTTTCAACTTTATCATGAGATACCTCTTTAATATAAAAGGAGCCTGTGTGAGCAGAATCAAATTCTTCAGTGGATGACTCAATATATTTACAATTGCTTGCTAATTGTTGTACGAACTCAATGAAAAACTATTAAAAGCATTTGCTATAGCCTCATTACATTATTACTAACTTTAAGACAATTTATTTTAGAAAATTTTTGCCTATTTGAACTGGATAGTTCATTTATATGTTGCCACGATTTGAAACTGCTGCCACTGGCCTCCTCAATTAATTTGGAAAAATAATTGGTCTTATCCTTCCGCAAATCTGATACTACTTTATTCCTCAAGCCACTGTACATAAGATGGTCAGTATAGGTTTTTGTCAATAAGGACTTTTTAAGAGCAAGATCTTGCCTTCAATGATCTGAAGAATATCACTGTTAAACCATGGAAGAGAACATTTCTTAGGCCTTCTCTTCCAGGTTTTCATGTGTTTGCTTAAGTCACTTAAGATGGAGGCAAAATTACCTGTACTGTGATTTACGTCTGATTCTTTGACCTCTTCCCAGTTAACTTCCTTCAAGTCATGTTCAAAATGTAACATTTTCAACTTTGGAATTTCTGTTGTTAAAATCTGATTTTCTGTTTTGTTATGATGAAGTAAATGTTTTTTAGTTAATTTTCTTACAGTCAATGTCATATTATGATCTGAGTCCAGTAATAAGATTGTATATTTTTGTTACTCTGTCTGGTCTATTTGTGAAAATCAGATCTATAAGAGTTTCAGTCTTTCTGGTGATTTGAGTGGGTCCGTCAATCAATTGTTTAAAATTAAGTTTCTCCATATTGGATTTCAGTTGTGATTTTACCTTTTTTAACCATCCAATTAATGTTAAAATCACCAAACATCATACATTCACAGCGATTTGTCAAGAAGTAAAAGAAGATTCTTCAGTTCATTTATAAAATTTTACATCATGACATGGAGGATTATAAAGCACAACTATATTAAATTTCGTATCTGAGGAAAGAATTACATTCAACCCCAGACACTCCATGTTCACATTCAATTCAATTGTAAACATCTAAAATGCTCCATTATATAAATTAAAACATCACCACCCCTACCATTGACCCTATCTCTCCTATAACAAGTATAGACTGGTATATTAATTAGGTCAGTAAGAACATTATGATTCAACCAAGTCTCAGATATACACAAAAAATCCAAGTTGGAGTCAATAAGTAAATTCTGTATCTGACCTATTTTTGGTAGTATACTTCTTATATTTATATGTCCTCCCAGTATTCCTTTTTACGTCTATTCTCAGAGTTCCAGATGACTTTAGCATGATTCACAGTTTGAAAGAGTATTGACTTCCTCCATTTCAGTATTGCATGATCACATGCCTTTTAGCCCCCACAAAACTCTGTTGACATACTATTTGGATTAATACACTCCCCTTCACCCTCTCATCTTTCCCCTGTAGTGTCCTCCTCTCTTCCCTCTCCAACCCTTTTCTCATCTCTAGAGGTTAATGCAGCTACTGACACCTTACGCTCTACTTTAACTTCTTGCCTAGACGCTATATGTCCCCTCTCTTCCAGGCCAGCACAGGCCACCTCTCCTAACCCCTGGTTATCCAATGTTCTCCACGAACATCGGTCCAAACTTAGGGCAGCAGAGAGAAAATGGCGCAAATCTAAAGATCCGTCTGACTTAAGTATGTATCAGTCTTTGCTTTCATCCTTCTCTGCTCAAGTCCATACTGCCAAATCCTCATACTTCCACATCAAGATCAATAATGCTCCAGACACACGTAACCTCTTCAAAACATTTAATTCCCTCCTCTGCCCTCCCGCACCACCTCCCACCACTTCTATAACAGCCGACGATTTCTCCACATTCTTTACTAACAAAACTACAACTATCAGCAGCCAGTTCTCAGCTCCACACGTACAGGAACTAATGACCGACAACATCCACAGCTAACACCCCACTCTTCTCCTCCTCTCCCCTCTCTGAGGCAGAAGTATCCAAACTTCTCCTCTCCAGCCATCCTACAACATGCCCACTAGATCCTATCCCCTCTCACCTCCTCCAAGCAATCTCTCCTACACTCTTACCAGCACTTACACACATCATCAACACATCTCTCCTCACAGGCACTTTCTCCAGTGCATTCCAGCAGGCTCGGGTAACCCCACTGCTCAAAAAACACTTCACTTATAGATAACTATAGACCGATCTCTCTCCTTCCATTCATAGCAAAAACACTTGAACGAGTCGTTTTTAACCAGGTATCACTATTTCTCGCACAGAACAGTTCATTGGATGCTAACCAGTCAGGGTTCAGGAGTGGACACTCAACTAAAACTGCACTACTGTCAGTCACTGAAGCCTTGCGGATTGCAAAAGCTGATTCCAGATCATCAGTACTCATTTTGCTGGATCTTTCTGCTGCTTTTGACACAGTCAATCATCAGATCCTCCTGTCCACCCTCTCATCACTGGGTATCACAGGGACTCCTTTTCGCTGGTTTGAATCCTATCTCACAGGTAGGTCTTTCAGGGTGGCCTAGGGAGGGGAGGTATCCAAAGCACATCATCTGGCCACTGGGGTTCCTCGGGGATCAGTTCTTGGACCCCTCCTCTTCTCCATTTACACTACATCACTGGGGCCCATCATACAGGCACATGGCTTCTCCTACCACTGCTATGCTGATGACACACAGCTCTATCTTTCATTTCAACCAGAGGATCCAACAGTAGCTGCACGGATCTCAGGCTGCTTGGCGGACATCTCGGAGTGGATGAAAGAACATCACCTACAGCTCAACTTGGCAAAGACTGAGCTCCTTATTTTCCCTGCCACTCCGACTCTACAGCATGATTTCACCATCAATTTAGGTACTTTAACGATTACCCCATCAAGTTCTGCCAGAAATCTTGGTGTTATCTTTGACCAGCTGACTTTCAAAGACCACATTGCTAAAACTGCTTGATCTTGCAGGTTTGCCCTACACAACATTAGAAAGATCAGGCCCTTTCTAACAGAGCAGGCCACACAACTTCTTGTCCAGGCCCTGGTCATCTCCAGGCTGGACTACTGCAGTGCTCTTCTAGCCGGTCTTCCCTTATGCACAATCAAAGCTCTACAAATGATTCAGAATGCAGCAGCACGACTGGTCTGCAACGAGCCCAAAAGGGCCCATGTCACACCTCTCTTTATCACCCTGTCTAATTTTATTTGTGTACACTCATAATAACAACGACACTCTGTGGTTTTGGTACACAGTCTGCTGCATTGTTCTCTGTGATCGTCATTAAGAAATGCATCACTAAAATGAAGTAAAACTCAGCGAATACTCCACACAGAGACATGAGAGAGATATATATAGAAAGCCTGATATGTCTACTTTTAAATGAAGTCTTATCAAAACAAATATCATGTGTTAAAGTAATCTGTATGAAACCAACCCCATGTCCAGTCTTTCTCGTCAGACCTAATTATTTTTTATTTGATCACGCCCACAAGTTACTTACACTTTTGATATTACAATCAGCCACATGGAGGCACACAAGGCATAGACAGGGCAGACAGGACATGATGTAATCGCCTCCGATGTCTCTTTCTGAGGGGCTGATTTTCTCCACCCATTCAGGAGCTCCTGAGACAAACACACACATAAAGCAGTGTTATTTTAGTACAGTATCTTTTAATATTTTGAATTAGTTATTTTAATGCATCAAGTGAAACAAAATGAAAAAATAGTGTCTTGGTGTCACTCCCCTGTGGACTGTTTCTTGGGTTTTTCCCTTTGTATGCCTGTCACGCTTCAGGCAGGAACAGACGAACAACGACGTAGTGAAACGAACAGTCTTTAATAATCCACAAGCAACAGGAAACACAGGGAGGTAACGATAAGGTCTGACAAAGTAGGAAAAGTAGTCTGACAACACACACATTAAATAGACAGACCGATTAACACACACAGGTGCAGACAATGAGGGAGAAACCAAAACACACAGAGCTGCAGGGGGAAATGATGGGAGAAACCAACTAAAAAGTCCAGGGGTGTGACAATGCCCTTATTTGGTCTTTCCTGTTCTGTTTCCAATTATGACGTCATTGTTTTATCATTCACACCTGTCCTCGTCTGATTAGCTTGTGTATTTAAGTTTGGTCCTGTTCCCCGTTGGGCTGTCGGTTCTTAAAGTCATCTGTAAGTCACTCCATGTCATTTAACATCTTTTCAGTTGTGTTGCATGTGGATTCCATGCCGTTCCTGTTCGTTCTTGTTCCTTGCATGGATTATATAAATAAACTTTATGTTCCTGATTTCCTCGTCCCTACTCCTCATTCCCGCACACGATGCTTGTGACACTTGGCAATTAGAAAAAAAAAGGTTTTTTTTTTAGTTTCAGTTAACTAAAATTAACTGAAAATAACTATGATTAACTATAGTATTATTCGCTATAGTTAAAACTTAGTGTGAACTGGTTCCCAAACTAAATTGTGACTGTTATTTTTATGTTTTTGAGGGACATGTGACTCTCACCCTCCACATACAGGTGCACTTTGTGTCGGTCTTTGCCTTTGGAGTTGTCGGCCACGCACTCATACAAACCCTCGTCCTCGTACTGAATGTCGTAAAGATGGAGGAGACTTCCTGCCATACTGATGTTATAACGATGGACTGGCAGATCGCCATCCACCTTCCTCCATCGGATCTGAGGGATGGGGCTGAACACACACAATATATGTATAACAGTGAAAACCGCTTGTTAAACAGTGTTAAATCTGTGTTGCAAAAAAATCAGCTTTTACCATATTGTTCATCAGGTATAGATGATAAAATGGAAACAAGTATAAAAATACATGCAAGACAACAACCAATTAGCAACTGAGAATGACACTGATTGCTTACATTAGGAACAAACATTATTTTGTATTGCTTGAAATGTACCATTATCTAACTAAACCTATAAATATATGCATTTTCACACTGTTTTAAGAAATAAAATGTTGTAAAAATCATTGTGAATGATATATGAACAAACCCCTCAGTAAAAACCAACAGAATATAGAGAGGAATAAATCTCTAGGTTTTGGTTTATGTAAGTGCTGCTGAAGTGGAGAAATAGCTTTAAAAATGTAAGTACTCATAGTAGTGTCATAAAATAAAAACTTAAATATTTATTTTGGACTTGTTACACTAGTCTGAAAAAAAGTTAAAAGACTAATGGTAAGTCTAGATATTTTGTTATGAAAGTAAAATATCCCAAAAATGTACCACTGACATTATATTATGAGATATACTGTTATTTTCAGACCTCAAACTTTCTTTAATTCCAAACAGACACTTAGTGAGACTAAAGAAATATAATTATGAAAATTCAATATGAAAATACATAAGATATCCAATGGTAATTCAATATGCAAACAGTGATGTCACTGATGCTATTTTAAATACTGAACATTCTCTCAGCTTCAGTCAGTGGAAGATTTTCTCCATTTGAACTTGAAATGTTAGCTATAAAAGAGTTAATACAGAGCACAGGCAGACTGCGCATACAGCATAATGCTGAAATTATCTACAAAATGCAGTTTGAGTGAAATCTGGATGTTAATCAATTCAAACTGAAATATTTGCAGAAAATTGTGCTGAATAATGAAGCATATGAGGAAAATGACTGAAGTGCTGCCTTGCAAACACTGAGAAATCATTCGTGTGCCGTTTTTTCTTACTTCCCCAGTGCGAAGCACTCCAGCGTGACGTTCTGCCCCACCAGCGTGTAAGTGTCTGGAGATTTGACTTTGATATCAGCGGGATATTTCCTCAGAGAACCTGATAGAGAGCAGATATGAGACAGCAGTGAGTGACTGAGGTCCTTGTGCATTCATTCTTCCTTCCAGCAAAACCAGCGAATCTCTCCTGTTTGTTTATCTGCTGAGGCGCTATGACTCAACACACTACTGATGCTGACAGTCACGAACAACTTTAATATTACACGCACATGTATGAATCAGGAGGATTCATGTTTGGATTGAACTGAGATGTAGTTTTACACAAGTGATGTGCTTTAGATATTAAATGTTTATGAGGAATTAAAACAAGACAGCTTAACCCTCTGGGGTCTGAGGGTGTTTTCGGGCCCTGGAGAAGTTTTGACATGCCCTCACATTTGTGCTTTTTTCAGTATATTAAAAACATATTCATGGCTAAAGTCTGGTTACACTGTAATCAGCACAAACTAGGCTACAATAATATGTAAGCAACATGAATGTACATGTTTGTGCTTTAGAGAAAACAACATTTATGTGTGGTTAGTGAAAATCTAAATGTTTTAAGTCACTGAAATAAGGCCATGAAACACATTCAGAACATTAATTCACAAGACTTTTGAGAACTGGATGTGGTAGGCTAGAGTTTTTTCAACAAAATTATGTGAAAATCATCTCGTTCACTCGTTCAGAGAAAACAATATATTGATGTAAATTTTCTAAGACATGTTTTGTGACTGAAAGGGAATATGCGAAGGAGTGGCAATGACCCATGAATATTTAGCAATTCACACCTGAGAGACAAAGAGCCCTCCCTAATGGCCCATCAATGACACTGTGACTGTCAGGTCGAAACAATGAGAGATTCAGAGAATGGAGTTTTAGATTGTTTGTATTTTATTTACAACACAGTATCATCAAAATATACATAATGAAGGTCAAATACACATTATTGAGCACCCTGATCTAACCACAGAGATGTGAACAGACTTTGTGTAGTTTCTGAAACTGTTTTCTGAATTCTGTTCAACAAGTGAAAAAACTAAATCATACCTGATATATAAGTGCTTGCAAAACTCATCATCAGTAGTCAAGGAACTTCTTTTTACACTAGAATATGTGTAGTTGAACATCTGATGTTACTACAGTGCTCTTAGTTTGAAAGACAGCAGGATTCATCTGTTGTGCAGGTATCAGCTCACTAAAAGACAAACAACATAAGAAAAACATCTGTGAGCATGTTAATATCAGGAGCATATAGTGTATGAATTTGTATAGACTCACGCATTTTACTAACATAAAAATGACATTTTATATCTGAGAAGCTACTAATTATTGTTTTTCATGTTAAACATCTATTCGAGAGCAGAGTATTGATAAACATGGTCTAAAAATACACTCAATGTAAATACTCATATTGCATCCCATTGTTATATGATAAATAAGTAACTAAATAATATGTGCCAAGATGTGCGGGCTTGTTGACTTAATATCCCGCCTTGACATCACTGGAAAGTTTGTAGTTCGGTGAGATATGTCAAAACAATTGAAGTAAATCAATGCACAAGTTATTTAACGGTATAGAGAGAGAGAGGGAGTGAGAGAGAGGGCGCGAGACAGAGAAAGAGAGAAAGCGCGCGCTGTTGCGTGATCTTCATTGATGTTCGCATATTTAGCACACGCATCTTTTGGATTAAAACAAATTCGTAGATATAACAATATATATATATATATATATATATATATATATGTATGGGCATTCGCTATAAACATCTTTTTTTTTTTTCAACCTTAAGCACACACGAATGTCCGGTGAAAGTGAAACTATAGCAGCCTGTGTGAAATGCTATGCGATGTTTTGCTTCACGAGTGATTCTCCATTATTTAAGTCGCTTTTGATTATTACCCAAATAGCAGCATATTTCAGATAAAAAAAAACGTGACTTATAATTCTGAAAATATCAGAGTTAAGAGATTCATAATGAGTGGTTCGCGTGATTACAGTACTGAGCCGCTGCAATTGAGCAGTTTAATGCTATTAAATTGAAGATGATGAACCATAGAGCAAGAAAAAACAAACAAACACACAGTGAAAGTAACAAAACACATTTCAATGGGCATAATTAAGTGTAAAAATAAAAATAAATATAGCTGCAAGCAGCAATTACGGGGCCAAGCACAAAAGAGGCAGAATGAGAAGCTAAGCATGGCAAGGAGCAGCAGACCGACTACAAAAATGAGTAATTAAGATAATTTTAGGATAAGATCAATTGAAATGGCTGCAAATCATAAATACAACCAATAGTAATACAATTTAATGGCTTATCACTTTTGACCAATAGGTGGTGCTGTTTTCAAATTGATGTGACGTGTCCTGTGTGAGGTGACAATGAAATACACAAAGTTTGGAGTTATTATGTCAAATCTTTCCAGAGATATAGCCTCAGAGTCAATTTGCATCATACCCCAAATGTGTTGTGGCGCTGTACAAAAACGGGTTTGTCTATCGACACGAAATCCATAACTTTGTGTAAGCACAGTCTGAAGATGATTTGAGTCAAATTTGGTGAAAATCGGACCAACGGTCTAGGAGGAGTTCAAAGAAGTAGGTTTTGTACATTAATCAAAATGGCTTGAATTCCATAACTTTTTGCCAGCATGGTCTGAAGATGATCTGGATCAATTTTTGTGACAATCGGTGCAACGGCCTAGGACGAGTTCGAAAAAGTAGGTTTTACGAAACAATTGAGAATAGCGAAAAAACTAAACCTTACGATTTTTGAATTTTTGTTGTGTGGCTTACGGTTCAAACGTTATTAGCATAAATCTTTTGAAAGTTTGGACAAGTGGTGGCGCTAGAGAGTTTGAGTTAGAGACTCCAAACTTGCTATGGTTAATGTTGGGACTGTCCTCTATCAGTGTGCAAAATTATACAACTTTCCCGCAAGCGGTTCTATGGGCTGCCATAGACTTGCGGCGGAAGAGGAAGAATAATAACGCCAACGGATACAATAGGTGCCACCGCACCTCCGGTGCTTGGCCCCTAATTAAGGGATATATAGTCAACCCAAAAATTATTCAGACAGCAGATATACACCATCATTTGACAATTTTTGATATATATTTATTTTTATTATTATTATTATTATTATTATTATTATTATTATTTATTTATTTTTTTTTACTAGTGGGTGCAGGACACAGTTTATGATAATGGGTTCTAAATACATTTTGGTTTGACTGTATCTATTTGATAAATAATGTTGACCAACTAACATTATACATATTCTTTTAGTTTCTGTACCCTATATTTTACAAATCTACCTGTAAATTGTAAAATATCGGTATCGGTACTCGGAATCGGCAAGTACCAAAAATAAAAGTATCGGTATCGGGCGAGTACTGAAAAAATGGTATCGGTGCATCCCTAATATAGAACGTTAAAACAAACATCCTGGCGTCGTGAGACATTTTGATGCAATGAAATGAAACGTACTTCAATAATAATGTTTCACTTGCATATAACATATACCACCATACTTCAGCAGTTGATCACAGTACATTAAGAACTGTAACATTGTTTTCTATTACAAGCTCTTTAAAATGTGTAAATATTAAACCAGGCAACTTCTAGTTAAACGTGCTAATTGCATGCATTTACAGAAAATAAATCTGAACATTGAATAAATTCAGGTTCAAAATTCTTGCTTGATTTTGTTGACAAGTTAATGGTTTTTCAAGGGGGAATTTTGGACTTTTTTATCATTCCATAAACTGTCAACAGTGTTGGGGGAAACATTACAAGTAACGAGAGTTACGTAATAACATTTTTTCCCAAGTAACTTGTAAAGTAATACATTACTTTTAAATTTCTAAGAAAAAATCTGAGTTAATTTTTTCCCTATTTTTACTGATTGACAAGTCTCCTGTGGGGAAATCGGGAGTAAACATGATGTTACTGTATTCCAGATTAAATGTGAACATGCATTAGTTCATCTCACTCACAAAAAAACAGATTCAGTATTCCTTAAAATGAATAAAAACAGTGAAATGCAAACTCAGAATATGAGGCAACCCTGCAATAATTAAATATGTTAAATAAAACAAATATCCTTTATGTACTTAATCCCATTTTATTAACCAGTGTCTTTGCTGCTGACCTTTCATGATGAAATTCAACCGTACTAATAAGCAAAAATTACTTTAGATAAACTAAAGTTTGTGCTTAATTTTTTTTATATATATATTTGAAGAGTGATCTCCTGCATGTACTTTTCTTTCAGCCTGAGGTGAATTCATTTCACTTTTGGTGTAAAAGGCCTTTTACATTAGAATTGTTTTATATTAAAAACAAAGAAGCAAGTCCTGCCCAGATTTAAAAAGTAACGTAACACATTACTTTCCATAAAAAGTAACTAAGTGTCACGAATCTGGTCGGTGTCCCGTTGTCCACTCACCACCAGATGTCACTCTCACCTCACCTACACACTCTGACTGTTACTTTGCATCTCGGACTGCATCTCCCATCCTCCACCGCTCTGATTGCGTCAGCCCCTGTGACCAATCAGGCGTTCTATAAAAACCCCGGTCCTCCCCAGTGCACTTCACGGATTGTTGAATCGTTGTATTCCTAGTTCCTGTTCCAAGTTCCTAGTTCCTGGTTTTTGATCTCTCGCCTGGTTTTCTCGTTTTCGTCTGTCTAGCCGCCTACCTTGTGGATTATCGCTCTTGTTGATTGGATTATTCTCTACGTTTGCCTGTATTATTCCCGTTTGCTCCTGTTGGACTCTGCCTGTACGACCATGTCTTTGTCACGTCCAATTAATAAAAGCTCGCACATGGATCCGCTTGCCTCTCGTCTCCCTCCCATTGTTACAGAACAATCCATCACAAAAGGATCCAGCAGCTTTTCACCCGGACATTCTGCAGATATGGACACCGACCGGACTTTATTTCGGATCAAACAGAGATCACACACACTCGAGCAGTATACCCGTGAGTTTATTTCCATTTCAAATTATTCCACCCTCCCGGACTGTATAATAACGCTGGATCACGACGCCACAAACAAGTTTTCCGCCTGGATCGCTCGCGAAATGGCGGCCGTGGCGGAGCGTGCTCGAGCAATGGCGGCTACTGTGGTGCCCGTTCACAAGATGGCGGCGACGCCGGCGTGCGCTCACAAGATGGCGGCGACGGCGGAGCCCGTTCACAAGATGGCGGCCGCGCCGGAGCGCGTTCATACCCTGGCGGCGACAACAGAGCCCGTGCGCAAAATGGCGGCGACTGCGATGCCCGTTCGCACAATGGCGGCGGCGCCATTGTGCGAACAAGCCATGTTATTCCTGAGTCAAGTCACGTAACAGCTGTTGTTCCTGAGCCAAGCCATGTTGTTCATGAGTCAAGTCCCGGTACAGCGGATCTCCATGAGCCAAGCCAGGTAATAGCAGTTCCTCATGAGCCAAGTCAAGCTGCTGCTGTTATTCCAGAGCCAAGTCAAGCTTCAGCCGCTGCTCCAGAGTCAAGTCAGGCTACAGCTGTAACTTCCAAGTCCAATCAAGCCTCCAAGTCCAGTCAAGCTTCCAAGTCCAGGAACGTCAAGGCTGTCGTTCCTGCGTCAAGCAACCTCAAGGCTGTCGTTCCTGAGCCAAGTAAAGTCATTGTTAACGTTCACAAGCCAAGTGAAGTCAGGGCCGCTCCTCCTGAGTCGAGCAAGTTCACAGCCGTGGTTCCTGATTCAAGCAAGGTCACAGTCGTGGTTCCTGAGTCAAGTAAAGTCATTGATCTTCACAAGCCAGTTCAAGCCACCGCTGATCTCCAAGAGTCAAGTCAGTTCACTACTGATCTTCACGAATCTGGTCAAGTCACAGCAGCACTCATTGAGCCAAGTCAAGGTATTGCTGTTGTTTCAGAGTCAAGTCACGCCCTGCCCGAAGGCCCAGAGCCTCCCCATGTTTCATCAGACCTCCCAGTGCCTCGTCATGTCTTGTCTATTTGTCCAGAGCCAAGTTACGTCTCGTCTGACCGCCCAGAGCCTTGTCACACCATGTCTGCCAGTGTGATGGCAATCACCATTCTCAGTATGTGGGCCGCTCACTACACTCTGAGGCTCCCGTCTGATCTCAAGCCTGCTCCAGAGCTCCCGTCTGATCTCAAGCCTGCTCTAGAGCTCCCGTCTGATCTCAAGCCTGCTCCAGAGCTCCCGTCAGGTCTCAAGTCTGCTCCAGAGCTCCCCTCACTTGGAGAAGCCAGGCCAATGCCTCCTGAGGTGTCAGCCTTGGCTGTAGATCCTCCCATGGAGGCGGCATTCCTCTACAACCTCTCTGCTTCTCCCCTTACTCTGTCTGCCTCCTCTGTCTCTGCTGTTCCCAGGTCCCAGGCCATAACGCGGTTTCCTGCTCCAGAGCTCCCGCCTGGTCTCAAGTCTGCCCCAGAGGTCCCGTCTGGTCTCAAGTCTGCTCCAAAAGCCTTCCCCGCCGGAGAAGCTGCGCCAATGCCTCCAGAGGTGTCAGCGCCAGCTGTAGAACCTCTTATGGAGGGGGCGTTACCCTTTAAACTCTCTGCTTCTCCCTTTATTCTGTCTGGCTCCTCTGTCTCAGCTTTCCCCAGGTTCCAGACCGTGACGCGGGTTCCTGTTCCGCCCCGGAGGGCGGCTCCGCTTCCTGTTCCGCTCCGGAGGGCTACTCCACCTCCTGTTCTGTCCCAGAGGGCTGCTGCGCCTTCTCCCCCTATTCTGTCTACCTCCTCTGTCCCTGCTTTCCCCAGGTCCCAGACCGTGACGCGGGTTCCTGTTCCGCCCCGGAGGGCTGCTCCGCCTCCTGTTCCGCCCCGGAGGGCTGCTCCGCCTCCTGTTCCGTCCCGGAGGGTTGCTCCGCCTCCTGTTACGCCCCGGAGGGCTGCTGTGCCTTCTCCCCCTATTCTGTCTACCTCCTCTGTCCCTGCTTTCCCCAGGTCCCAGACCGAGACGCGGATTCCTGCTCCGCCCCGGAGGGCTCCTGCGCCTCCGGCTCTGCCCTGGAGGGCTCCTGCGCCTCCGGCTCCGCCATGGAGGGCTCCTGCTCCGCCTCCGGCCCCGCCCTGGAGGGTACCTGCTCTGTCGGTCCCGTCTCAGTCACCGGGTCCTCCACATGGACCTGGCCCTCCAGCCCTCGCCCTGTCTCGCTCCCGCCCCACCGCTCCCCTGGACTGTTGTTTCCTTCGAGCATCTGGAAGCTGCTCCTTCTTTGGGGGGGCTATGTCACGAATCTGGTCGGTGTCCCGTTGTCCACTCACCACCAGATGTCACTCTCGCCTTACCTACACACTCTGACTGTTACTTTGCATCTCGGACTGCATCTCCCATCCTCCACCACTCTGATTGCGTCAGCCCCTGTGACCAATCAGGCGTTCTATAAAAACCCCGGTCCTCCCCAGTGCACTTCACGGATTGTTGAATCGTTGTATTGTTGTATTCCTAGTTCCTGTTCCAAGTTCCTAGTTCCTGGTTTTTGATCTCTCGCCTGGTTTTCTCGTTTTCGTCTGTCTAGCCGCCTGCCTTGTGGATTATCGCTCTTGTTGATTGGATTATTCTCTACGTTTTGCCTGTATTATTCCCGTTTGCTCCTGTTGGACTCTGCCTGTACGACTATGTCTTTGTCACGTCCAATTAATAAAAGCTCGCACATGGATCTGCTCGCCTCTCGTCTCCCTCCCATTGTTACACTAAGTAACGGAATTAATTAGTTTTTCAGTGAGTAATGCAAAATTGTAATGCATTACTTTTAAAAGTAACTTTCCCAACACTGGTCAACAGACATAAAAAAAAAGTTCAACATGTTTTTAGGAATAAAATGTTGTATAAATCAGTGTGAATGAAATATGAACAAACCCCTCAATAAAAACCCTTAGAACATAGAGAGGAATAAAACTCTAAGTTTTGGTGTATGTAAGTGCTGCTGAAACAGAGAAACAAACTCGTGACCTTTAAATATTCCATCATTTTTGGCATTTCCACAATGTTTTAAGAATTAAAATGTTGTATAAATCAGTGTGAATGATATATGAACCCTTCAGTAAAAACTTTTAGAATATAAAGAGGAATAAATCTCTAAGTTTTGGTGTTTGTAAGTGCTGCTGAGGAGGAGAAAAACCTTTAAAGATATGGCATTTATTAAGACCACACAAGAGAAACGACGTTTAGTCATGATGAGATACTATTATTCCTGAACTAACACATGTGAAAGCTTGTTCTTGTGTGTGTGGAGCAGATCTGAG
>NW_026127656.1:0-18724 GCF_022985175.1 Labeo rohita
CAGGGTGCGTTATATACCTGGATGACTAGCACTAAGGGAGGTGTGTACCCATTGGAACACTTGATGGCACAGTTCTTGGGGTACGTAACGTTTATTTGGGGGGCATTGTGGTGGTGGCGGATCTTGTTGGATCTTGTGCCGTGAATCTCGTCCATAATGTCCCATGCAACAGGAGTCAGAATGACAGTGGGTGGTAGTATGGGTTCTGGTTCGATGTGGTCATTGTGAGGGTCATGCTTACGAGAGAGAGCATCAGCCTTACTGTTCTTTCTTCCTGGTCTATAGGTAACCGTGAAATTGAAGCGAGTGAAGAAGAGGGCCCAGCGAGCTTGACGAGGGTTCAGTCGTTTGGCTCCTTTTATATACTCAAGGTTTTTATGGTCGGTTATGACTTGGAAAGGGTGGAGGGCGCCCTCTAACCAGTGTCGCCATTCTTCAATGGCGGTCTTCATGGATAGCAGTTCTTTGTTACCAACGTCATAATTTCTCTCTGCACTCGTGAGCTTCCTGGAGTAAAAGGCACATGGATGTAGTTTGCCTGGTTGACCGTGGCGTTGAGAGAGAATAGCTCCAATCCTGCAATCTGAGGCATCCACTTCGACAATGAATGGCAGGTCTGGGTCTGGGTGCTTTAGGATGGGAGCTGACGTGAAACTTGTCTTTAGGGAGACAAACGCTTGGTTTGCTTCTTCGGTCCAGCAGAGTTTGTTGGGTTTGTGTTTGAGAAGTGACGTGAGTGGGGAAGCTATTGTACTGTAGTTGCGGATAAAGCGGCGGTAGAAGTTGGCGAAGCCCAGGAATCTCTGTAGTTCCTTGATCGTAGTTGGTTGAGGCCAATCAGTGACTGCCTGGACCTTAGCGGTGTCCATCTTGACTCTTGAGGAATGAGGTTTGGTGGACATGGAACTCACATTTTTCAGCCTCAAAGTATAGTTCGTTCTCCAGGAGATGGGACAGGACAGTACGGACATGACCAATGTGTTCTGTTTCAGATTTGGAATATATCAGAATGTCGTCAATGTAGGCTACCACAAACTTATTCATGAATTCTTTGAGAATTTCATTGATGAAGGACTGAAAGACAGCTGGAGAGTTGGCCAACCCATACGGCATCACCTGGTACTCGTAGTGTCCCCTAGTGGTGAGGAATGCAGTCTTCCACTCATCACCCTCCTTGATTCTGATGAAACTGTAAGCACTTCGCAAGTCAAGTTTTGTGTAGATGGTGGCTTCTCGTAGTTGTTCCAAGGCCGGTGGTACTAAAGGCAGGGGATAGCGGAACTTGACAGTGACGTTGTTGAGTCCTCGATAATCTATGCAGGGTCTTAAGCTACCATCTTTTTTGCTCACAAAGAAAAACCCTGCTGCAGCAGGGGATGTGGAAGGACGAATGAAACCAGAATCCAGACCTTCATTAACCCTCTGGGGTCTGAGGGTGTTTTGGGGCCCTGGAGAAGTTTTGACATGCCCTCACATTTGTGCTTTTTTCAGTATCTTAATAACATATTAATGGCTAAAGTCTGATTACATTCTAATCAGCACAAACTGGGCTACAATAATATGCAAGCAACATTAAAATACATGTTTGTGTTTTTGAGAAAACAACGTTTATGCGTGATTAGTGAAAAACTAAAATCTTTAAGTCACTGAAATAAGACCATGAAACACATTCAGAACATTAGTTCACTAGACTTTTGAGAACTGGATGTGGTTGTCTAGAGTTTTTTCTACAAAATGATGTGAAAATCATCTCATTCACACGTTTACAGAAAACAGTATATTGATTTAAATTTTCTAAGACATGTTTTGTGACTGAAAGGGAATATGCGAGGGAGTGACAACGACCATGAATATTGAGTAATCTACACCTGAGAGACAAAAGACCCTCCTCTAATGGCCCATCAATGAGACTGTGACTGTCAGGTAGAAACAATGAGAGATTCAGAGAATGGAGTTTTATACTATTTGTATTTTATTTACAACACAGTATCATCAAAACATACATAATGAAGGTCAAAAGCACATAATTGACTACACTGATCTAACCACAGAGACGTGAACATACCTTGTGTCTTTCCTGAAAACTGTTTTCTGGATTCTGTTCAACAAGTGAAACAAGTAAATTATACCTGATATTTAAGTGATTGCTGCTTCTTTCCATGGATTTAAGAAACAAAACTCATCATCAGTAGTCCAGCACATTGTCTTACAATAAAAAAACAGTGTAGTTGAACATTTGATGTTGGTATAGCACTCTTCATGTAGCCTTCATCTGTGGTGCAGGAATCAGATCACTGGACAAAAAAAGAAAAAAAAAAAAACTGTGAGCATGTTAATATCAGGAGCATCTGTAATATATACATATAGTATGATTTTGTAGTCATAGACTCACACACGCTTTATACTATGTTTAAAAAATGGCATTTTATATCTGAGAAACTAATTATTATTGTTTAGCACGTTAAACACCTATTCATGGACAAAGTATTAATAATAAACTAATATTATCCCATTTTTATATACGATAAATAAATAAATAATTAAAAAATTTGAATTTATAATCATAAACACAAGCATGCTTTGTATGTATTATACAATACAAAACCATTTCATGTCTGGGAAACTAATTTACTATTGTAAAGCACGTCATAAACATCTATTCGTGAACAGAGTATATGACAGCAGTTTGGTCTAAACAATCTTAGTCTCTATCATTCAGTGTTACAGTGTAAACACTAGTACTTTTATATCGCGTCATTTTTATTTTATAGAACATTAAAAACATCCTGGCGTCGTCAAACATTTCGATGCAATGAAATGAAACACTTCATAACGTTTCACTTTAATGTAAGTAGGCTAATAAAAGAAAGACTTACTCTTTCGGTTGATCTCCCCGTGCGTCGCATCGCGCTCTTCCTCTGAGGGAAATATAAATCTTTCTCCTCACAGCGCTTCTTCTTCCAGTAACAAGATGCAGTAGCCGAGATGAACACTGAAGTGAATCTCCCGCTTTGTTTCCGTTGATGTGGGCGGTTCGCCGCTTGCGCCTCCACGTGGCTGATTATAATAACAAACCGAAAGTAGCTCGTGGGCGTGAACAAATTAAAAATAATTAGGTCTGACGAGAAAGACTGGACATGGAGTTGGTTTCATACAGATTACTTTAACACATGATATTTGTTTTCGATAAGACTTACTCCATTTAAAAGTAGACATATCAGGCTTTCTACAGATATCTCTCTCATGTGTCTGTGTTTTGTATTCGCTGAGTTTTAGTTCATTTTAGTGACGCATTTCTTAATGACGATCACAGAGAACAACGCGGCAGACTGCATACCCTGTATGTTTGCTTTATTTCACAAAACCACAGAGTGTTGTTGTTATTATGAGTGTACACAAATAAAAGTGAATTCCTTACAGATTCCATTGATGTATTGCTCTTATCTGTACGATCAGAAATGACGGAGAAATTGAAGTTCTTTTTGGCCTTATCAGAAAAACGGCCACAAAACGCGCCGGCGCGTTTTTCGACCCCAGAGGGTTAATATATTCCTCTGTAGCTTGGTCCTCAGTCCTGGACAGTGGGTAGACTCTACTCTTAGGGGGCATGGCGTTGGGAAGCAGGTCAATCGCGCAATCCCAAGGACAATGTGGAGGAAGTTGAGTAGCCTTTGTCTTACAGAAGACCTCGGATAAATCTTGATAGTAACTGGGGATAGTTACCTTTACCTGCGTTTCTGGGCTCTCAATGCTTGTGGTGAGGCAGGGTTGAGGTTGGATAGAGAAGGAGTTTTGTGTGCAAAACTGGGACAGGCAATGTAAGTGATTTATTACGGAGTATAGAGAAGTGTTGGATATTTACCCCTGAGGAAGACTTGGATTTGAGCGGACATCCCACACTACAATGGCCTGGTTCACCGCAGTAAAAACACAGATGATTTTGGCAGCGTCTCGTTCGTTCTTCCTCAGTCAACCAGGAAATATTCAGTTGCATGGGTTCAACAGGTGATGGTGCGGTTGATGGACCACAGATCGGTGAATTATGGTGACTAACTTTGTTAGTTCATTGCTTGGGAGTCTGCCTCATGAGGTTGTCGATCTTTATGGCAATGTTAACTAGTTCTGAGAATGACAAATTCTCCCGGCGACAGGCAGGCTCAGTTTGAAGATCGACATTAAGACTGTTGTAAAAGATGGCCTTAAGAGCGATATCATTCCACCTGCTCTGCAGCAGTGAGGTTACCTTGTGTAGCATTTATGAGTTGAGTTGAAATATCCCTGCCCCCTGCGGGATATTTGAAAACCTTGTGAATTTGTTGCAGAAAATAGTTGACAGATTTTCTCAATTGTGGATCGGTATCCCACACTGCTGACGCCCAGTCGAGGGCTCGTCCCGTAAGCAAAGTCATGAGAAACGCACACCTCTTCTCTTCAGATTCAAATAGATCCTTTTGATGATCAAAGTACAGCCTCACTTGACAAACAAAACCCTTGCATTGCTCAGCAGTCATGTCAAACGTATTAGGAAGTGCAAAGCTTACCGTTGATGGCATGGGAGGTGGAAGAGTTCGGACGTAGTGTGTCAGGTGTTCGTTGACCGATTGTAATTTCGTGAGTTGCTCTTGATAGTTCTTTAGTAACTCGTTTTGGTAAGCGAACGCTGCTTGCAGGTTGGAAATCTCCGCTGGATTCAGGGGAGGCGAAGTATTCTGTAATGTAGACACTGAGGTGGCATTAGAATCCATATGCGGAAGTTTATTGAAATCAGCAGCAAACATACACGTGAAAACAGGCAGCGGGTCAATAACCATAAAGCAGTCCGATCGGTCAACAATCCAAGGGCTAATCTGTGAGGCGAATGAGAGAAGACAGGCAATGAGGTCAAACCTTATAATCAGTCCACACAGGCAAACAATCCAATAGGGGTAATCCGTGAAATCAATGGTCAAGAAACGAGGCAGAATCATACACATGCAAGCAAACAGAGTAATCAGGAAAAACGCCCGGTAAGGCAGGTAGACTGGGTGTGACAGCACATGGTCATTGCTTAAGTAGTCCTAAACAGGAAGTGACTGTAGAAGCAGCAGCTAGTATTCTGGTGAGGGCTCCCTCTGCTGGCTTGGCATTACACCTATTAAATGTTTTATTTTTTCTCACTTTATATTTTATTGTTACCAAATTTGTTTTAGCATGTCTATTTGTTTAAATGCATTAAAAAAAACTTTTTATTTATTTCTACAACAGCCTACAAAGTCATAAAATATTAATTTATCTTTTAATTCATGAAAATTATATTTGATTTTTGGCAAATAAATGGGATGTACTAATAAAATTTAAAAAAATGGAAGGAATATTGTGTAACAAAGCTTTATTAATTTTTCAACAGTAGTAGTAGTAGTACTGTAGGTACCTACATTTTACTAAATGATAGTAATGTATTTCTGCCACAATGTCTACAAGCTAAACTTTTATTTTGATGGTTTCCGTGAATACCTTTACATTTCTGTGAGTATATGACCCTGGTTTACTCAAATGAAACAGTGGACTGCTCACGAAGTACTCTTAGAGCAGTTCTGGAGATGTTGTTCATGCATTTTTATGGCAGACGCTGAAATCACCACGAGCATCACGCGCGCTTGTGTGTATTAAGGAAACCGCGCCTGCATCTGCACCATTCATTCATAAAGAGACATGCAGAACATGCAGCATTCACATTTAAATGGTATTTTGCGGCGTAATATTTTCAGATACTAGTGCATATCGCGATTTGATTGAAGTGTAATGACCGGCTTTCGATTAATTCTTTCAAACTGACAAATTCCGCAAATTCTTTGGAAATCATACAGCCATACAAAAACATTCGGGGCTAAAGAAAAATCTTTCGGGCTCGAGGCTTGAATGATTAGCCCTAACGACGCCCCTGGTGACAGCACTTGATTTTTGACCAGATGTAGCAGTAAAATGCAGCGATAACAATTTGATAGCATATGCGCTGCCATTTCTTTACCGAGCACTAATGCCTAAACTCACCAAAATTCAATTCAATTCAATTCAATTCAAATTTATTTGTATAGCGCTTTTCACGATACATATCGTTGCAAAGCAGCTTTACACCAAATTGACATTTTTACAATATATGTGGTAGTAGCTTGATGTACATATGGCAGAGATGTGTGGTAAAGATCAATTAATGACGTAATCAATCAGACAAAGAACACTATAAATTAGTAGCAGAATTCAGTAGTGCTGTCTAGTTTCAGGGTTGGCATCATCTGAAGTCCTCTGTGGGGTTGGCATCATCTCTTAAGTGTTCTGGATCCGCACTGGAGCTTGTGAATTCCTAGTTACCATGGGATGTCAATCCCATGGCAAAAACAGAGAACAAATAGGAACATAATTAGCGTAGCTGCTGTTCAAACTAAGAAAAGGAAGGTTTGTTAAACCAGAGCTAAAAGATTAATAATGAACATTTGATCACATATAGCTGCAGGAAAAGTTTATGAGATGCATTATTTGAATGCTTGGCTAAAAAGATGTGTCTTTAATCTAGATTTAAACAGAGAGAGTGTGTCTGAACCCCGAACGTTATCAGGAAGGCTGTTCCAGAGTTTGGGTGCCAAATGTGAAAAAGCTCTACCTCCTTTAGTGGACTTTGCTATCCTAGGTACTACCAACAGTCCAGAGTTTTGCGACCTTAGGGAGCGTGATGGATTGTAGCGTAGTAGAAGACTAGTTAGGTACGCAGGAGCTAAACCGTTAAGTGCCTTATAGGTAAGAAGTGCTATTTTGTAGCTGATGCGGAACCTAATAGGTAGCCAGTGCAGAGACTTTAAAATTGGGGTAATATGATCATATTTTCTTGACCTGGTTAGGACTCTAGCAGCTGCATTTTGGACTATCTGTAGCTTGTTTATTGAAGATGCAGGACAACCACCTAGTAGTGCATTACAATAGTCCAGTCTAGAGCTCATGAATGCATGAACTAGCTTTTCTGCATCAGAAACAGGTAACATGTTTCGTAGCTTGGCAATGTTTCTAAGATGGAAGAATGCTGTTTTTGTAACATGAGAAATATGATTTTCAAAAGACAAGTTGCTGTCTAATATAACACCCAGGCTTTTGACTGTAGTGGAAGTAACAGTACATCCGTCTAGTTGTAAATTGTAAGTCAAAAGATTCTGTGTATTGTTTTTAGGTCCAATAAGTAATATCTCTGTCTTATCCGAATTTAATAGCAGAAAATTGTTGGTCATCCAATCTTTGACATTCTTAACACACTCTGTTAACTTCGATAATTCAGAAGTTTCATCTGGTCTTGTTGAGATATATAGTTGAGTATCATCAGCATAACAATGGAAACTAATCCCGTGTTTTCTAATAATATTACCAAGGGGCAGCAAGTATATTGAAAATAGTAGAGGACCTAGAACAGATCCTTGTGGCACTCCATACTTTACTGGTGATAACTGAGATGACTCCCCATTTAAATAAACAAAGTGGTAGCGATCAGACAGCTAGGATCTAAACCATTTTAAAGCCTGCCCCTGGATACCTGCATAATTTTGTAGTCGATCTATTAGTATGTCATGATCTATAGTGTCGAACGCAGCACTAAGATCAAGTAAAACTAGCAATGAGATGCAGCCTTGGTCTGATGCAAGAAGCAAGTCATTAGTGATTTTAACAAGTGCAGTTTCTGTGCTGTGATGGGGCCTGAAACCTGACTGAAATTCTTCATAGATATCATTTTTTTGCAAGAATGAGCACAGCTGAGCAGATATAACTTTCTCTAAAATTTTAGACATAAATGGAAGATTAGAAATGGGTCTATAATTTGCCAGTTCACTAGGGTCTAGTTGTGGTTTCTTAATAAGAGGCTTAATAACCACCAGCTTGAATGGTTTAGGGACGTGACCTAAAGATAACGATGAGTTGATAATATTGAGAAGCGGTTCTTCTGCCACAGGTAACAATTCTTTCAGTAATTTAGTGGGTACAGGATCTAATAGGCATGTTGTTGGTTTAGAAAAGCGGGAGAGCGCAACTTATGAACCGGACCATTATGAGCTCTGCCTAAAGTCAGAACAAATGTGTTTACTCTTTGACTGATCTCGATTACACGACACTAAACAGCGCTGAGAGATTCCGTGAGAAGCGTTCGAGTTTGGAGCAGAGGACTCCGATACAAACCACGGATGTCGCGGTGATTTAAATTAGTTTAAAGAAACAGAGCTGCTACAACACTTACTTGGAAAACAGGAGAAGCATTGTGCGACACCAATGCAGTTAGGATGCTTTTCAATCCACAAATCACCTACATTCACAATGGATTTAATGTGTCAGTAACTGTGGTATTGTGGCAGAGATGTAGGATATTCATAATGATTATTATTAATGTGGACATATACACAGCCAGTCAACAATTTTAAACAGTCAGATTTTTCATGTTCTGCTCACCAAGCCTGCATTTATTTGATCCAAAATACAACAAAAGAGTTAACATTGTGAAATATTTTTGCTATTTAAAATAACTGCTTTCTATTTGTATATATTTTAAAATGTAATTTTTTATTTACTAAACGTTCTATTTGTCAAAGAAACCTGAAAAAATTCTGCTCAACTGTTTTTAACATAATAATAATAAATGTTTTTTTGAGCAGCGAATCAGAATATTAGAATGATTTCTGAAGCATCATGTGACTGGGGTAATGAAAATTTCAGCTTTGAATTCACAGGAATAAATTACATTTTAAAAAATATGTTCAGATAGAAAACAGTTATTTTCAATAGTAAAAATATTTCAAAATTGTATTGTTTTTGCTGTACTTTGGATAAATTAAATACAGACTTCAGAATCATCAGAATCAGAATTAGCTTTATTCGCCAAGTGTGCGCAAACACACAAGGAATGTTTTTTGTTTTTTTAAGGTGCTCCTGGTACATACATACATATACATGCATACATAACTGACATGAGAACAGAATAAAATAAAAACTTAAAAATAAATAATAATGTATGAATCTGGAACAGATGATTTATGTACAGATTTGTGCATTATTTCTCTTTATACAACTATATAAATAACAGATGTGAATGTGCATTAACATTATAATACTACAGAAGTTTACATGATAATACTACAGAAAGAGACAATAATTAGAAATGGAGAAAGAAATACAGAAATGAATTGTAGAACCCAGGTAATGATTCATGTTTATCTATTTAAGATGGAGATGGCATTTGGGAAAAAGCTGTTTTTATGTCTAGATGTTTTAGTGCTCAGGGATCTGTAGCGTCTGCCTGAGGGGAGAAGTGCAAACAGGTTGTGTCCGCGGTGAGAAGGGTCTTGGATGATGTTTCCTGCTCGTTTCTTCACTCTGGAGAAGTCTTGAAGGTTGGGCAGGTGCACACCAATGATTCTTTCTGCTGTCCTAACAGTCCGTTGCAATCTTCTTATATCTGATTTACTGGCTGCCCCGAACCAGACAGTTATAGAAGAGCAAAATTTTTTGCTTAATTTTTTTTCCTGGCATGTGTGGGGATTCACAAGCCACTTTAAGTGTAAAAATATCCACTTTGATTGCGGTGCAGTTGTCTTAGACATAGGCCTATAGTGTTTATGACAAGTGAAATGTGAGAAAAATTGATTTTCCCTGGTTATTTTTAAAACATTAAGCCCGCTCCACTGCACTACCTTTGCGCTCACGGCTCATGTCTTTTGCAGTGTCTCGGAACACTGTCTTTTAGAATGTTCTGCGACGGGGCCCACGGGGGTGTCCTGTACGCCACTGGTTAAGGGATGTATATGGCCATGCAGAAAAAGTCATTAGTATATGCCTTATAAGTACTATATAAATAATATTTTCTTTTTTTTCTTCTTCTTTTTAATGCAGAGCACTAGTGTATTGTCTCATTGGAAGATTCTCTTTTATATGCAATGGTTCAATTAATGTCAACCCTCAGCTGGGCAAAGTAATGATGGAATCAAAAACCAGTTGGACATGAATCCTATATACATAAAGAAGCAGAAACTGAAGAACAAGTATTAATACTACACCCTAATATGAATATAAAGAACTGAAAGTAATAAATTCAAATCTCAGCATGTGTGACATTCACAATAAACAGCATCACAGACATCAGTCCAGGAACAGGGAAAATAATAATACAGTGTTTAAATGTATTAGGTAGAATATCCATGCTCCAGTACAGCAGGTGGCAGTAAGGCTATGTTCACACTTGGCGTCTTTTTGGACAAGAAAAAGTTGACAACAGCGCTTTTTTAGTTTAAAAAAAAATCTGGCAGCGTTGCAGCCGAGGGCGTCTTTTGTTGCTATAACAACAGCTGCAATCGTATGAATCTCGAGAAAAGAGGAAGCTCGCTCTTGCGCTGGTGTTTTATTTTGTTTTATTTTTTTTTTTTTTTTTTAGCATTTATGCCCTTTACTTTAGGAAGTATTCAGACAGGAAGCGAAGTGGGAGAGAGAGAGAGAGAGAGAGAGAGAGAGAGAGAGAAGTCCTAGAGCACAGCACCAGCTACACTTACCTGGGCATTGAGATCTCGGCATCAGGGGGCTTCAGTCTGGCTGTGAAGGCCTTGAATGAGAGGGCCCGGAGGGCATTTTATGCCATAAAATCACGATTTGGCCAATTAAAACTACCAATTAGAACATGGATTAAATTATATCACGCAATCATTAAACCAATTCTACTATATGGGAGTGAAATTTGGGAACCAATATTAAAGTTTAAAAATTGGGATACAAGTTTAATAGAAAGAACACAAATGGAATTTGCAAAAAAACATTCTAAGGGTAAACAGAGGCACTTCTAATGATGCCTGTAGGGCTGAACTGGGCTTATACCCCTTACATATTGAAATAAAAAAAAAGAGCTGTTCAATTCTAGCATCACCTGACTCAATCCAACACTGAATCTATTCAATATAAAGCCTTTCTTGCCAATGAATCCCCCACAGTTTCTCATCCTCTAACTGCACTCGTGGTTAAACTAATGAATGAAAATCAAGCGGACTCAAACCAGTCGGACTCCAACCACAACCCTAACATTCATAAAGAAATTGACAAAAATCTGAAGTATAATTATGATGAAAAATTAAAAAACAAATTCGATCTTCAAACCAAACTCCAGTGTTATTCGGCCCTAAACAGAACTACCAAATTGGCAGAATACTTATCAATTAAACAATTAAAAGAAAGACAAATTCTTTCAAAATATCGACTCAGTGACCACGACTTAGAAATAGAAAAAGGAAGACATAAAAAAACCTGGATTCCTAGAGAACAGCGATTATGTAAACAGTGTGACTTGATTCAAATAGAGGATGAGAAACACTTTCTTCTTGTCTGCCCCAAATACAGCACTACAAGGCAAATATTCTTTTCACAGTTTGAAGCTTTGAATTGTTCATTTTCATCTCTAAATGACTCAGAGAAACTACGCTATATACTAGGAGAGGATGACATGGCAGTCAAACTAGCTGCAAAATATGTATACGCCATACACACCATACGAAATGGTTAATTCATTGTATTTGTTTGCTTTATTTTACATGTTCTTCATTGTGTATTTTTAAATATTATAATCAATATTAGAAATACTGTCTACTGTTGCTTTGTATTTTTATAGTATGTAGTATGTATGTATGTATTTATTTATTTTCTCTCATTTATTACTCATTTTATTGTCTCCTCTATTGCTTTGAGGGTGTAATTATTTTCTGTGCTTTGGCAATACTGTAACACAAATGTCATGCCAATAAAGCAACTTGAACTTGAACTTGAGAGAGAGAGAGAGAGAGAGAGAGAGAGAGAGAGAGGAGGGGACGGGATCTGGAAGGATCTGCGAGCCGAGACTGGAAAAAGGGACGCCTGAAGCGCAAGGGCATTCGCGTTTAACTTAAAAAACCGATGCACGGCTCCGATATCCTTGTGGGCAGCGCGTCGGTTTTTGAAGTTAACGGGGAGGAGAATGTCGATTCACAACCATAAAATAAAAGTCTATCAACCGGCACAGTCTCCATTTTTTCTTGTTGTTCTTGTTGTTATGGAAACATCAGTTCTGGCTACTCGCTTGTCATTGGTCAGCTGTCAAAAAGGCGCTTGACGTAGGGCATTTCTTTCAGAAAAGTTGCATTTTTACAACTTGAAAAGACGCTCTGAGCTGCAGAAAAAGACGCAGGCGGTGGTTTTTAAAAAGCGGTCAGGACTTTTTTGAAAACACTGTTTACTCCATAGAATTGTAACGTAAAAAAGATGCCAAGTGTGAACATAGCCTAATAGCATAACTGTTCGTAGCTGTTCAACACATTCAAAACCCTTCAGTAAAACCAAAGAAGAAGACGAAAACGAAAATAACTGCGGAAAACACGCAGATAGCAAGAAAAAGCAATGCTCATTGGATTTATGTCCTAGAAAACATTTATATAGATACAACTTTAGCACAGACCCTACTCATTTTAACACTTGCGGACATTGTTTTTGCATATCTAATATCAGTCTGTACTATTGAGAGATTTGAGAAGAAATTGCTGACAAGCTACAGGACTAAAGGACAGAAAAATGAGCGTTTCTAATAAATTCTCTTCTTAGTGGACAAGACTGTAGGTAAGTTTTTCAAAAGGGGGTTATTGAAAACAAATGTGTTTCTGCAGGTTTTCCCGTATTTTGGCTTCTGTTTTATGCTGTTGTTTTTGTGATGCGAAATCGGAAGTAGCCAGTCGCTTGAAAATACACGATCACGTCTAATCGTGTACTTACGGTATGGGTGCTGGGAGCGGTCAAAATGGATGTAAAGACGCTGTCAGAACGGCGTTTGCTTTGTGATTTAACTGATATTTTCAATAGATTGCTGTTCACAAATATTACTGCACAAAATGTAATTTAACCCCTTAAAAGACCATAAAGTGACATCAGAATAGTTACTTATAATTATTTTCCATCAGAAGAGCTGATTTAGAGCTGATGTTTGGAAATATAGCCAAATTCTTGCAAGATTATTAGCTCTTCAACAGCTTTAACTAAGTTTTGGCTACTGTAAACTAAGGAAAGCACTAGATAATTGGTAAATCTTGTATATTACCAATAAAATTGGTAAAACAAATTAATTATCATCCAAATAATTTATATATATTTCAAAAATACATTAAATGTATCAACATTGTTGGGAAGGTTATTTTGAAAATGTAATGTAACAGATTACAAATTACCCCATTTTAAAATGTAATAAGTAGTGTAACTACTTCAAGTGCTTTAAAAGTAATGCAACTGCTTACATTTGATTATTTTTCTAAAGTTCTATGGAATGTTTTCAGCTGTTAATCCTTTTTAAACTTTTAAAGCAGGCAAGTTTAACCTTACAGTAGTACTGAACACTAATTACTGTGAGACTTACGAAATCCTTCATCAGTTGAATTATGATCATTATACTTTAATTTTAAAGCACAGCCACCGCAAAATCAGACTTTAGCATCTCTTTTTACTTTGAGATCATTCTGAGGTTAAATACAGATTTTTAAAATTATAAGATATGATTTAATAGCTATGATACCATTTTTTAAATAAAATCATTGCATTACTATGACTGGAAACACTGTCATCTAACAATGCCTTGGACAAAACAAAAAAAAAACAAAAACAAACAGTTAATCTTAAAAAAATAAAGCATATACAATAAACCCAAATTGGAAATAAATAGTTATCAAATAGGCATGTGTTCTGTTCTGTGTCCTAAACTCCAGAAACATTGGTGTCTCATATTTTAGAGCAGTCAGTGCAATTTGGGAAATCAAATCTGTAAGTGTGTGAAAATATTCAGATGTAATCCCCTTTGTAATCGTTAACATTTTCATAAGTAACTGTAATTTAACTGTACATTGTTTTTCAGTAACTGTAACAAATTAGTTACATTTGTTATTAAATTACATAATTCCATTACTAGCTACTCTAGTTAAATTCAAGCCCCTACCACTATCATCAAGACATCAAATTGTGCAAAAAACACTAGCAATTAAAAAAAACATTCATACGCTGGAATGCTGAAATGCACAGCTTTACATAGGCTACATGCAGAGGGCAAGTTCTGAAATCTGTATGTGTACAGTATTGAGCGCTGCTGTTATGTTGGCTCGTTTGGGGCCTAATATCTTTTATCTGTATTTCTGAAATATATAAAACATTTTATTTTATTTCCATTAATTTGACTTTTATCAGATTTACCAGTCGATAAAATTCCTATTTTGTGCTGGTCAATTTTGAACAATAGATAAAATGTAAGTTCTAGAAAAAAAATACTGACATTTTTAAATACTGATCTTTGGATGTTTCTATTTATCAAAGAATCCTGAAAAAATGTTTTAAATAATAATAACAGCAACAACAACAACAGCAGTAATAAGTATAATACATTGTTTCTTGAGCAGCAAATCAGCATATTAGAATGATTTCTGAAGAATCATGTGATACTGAAGACTGGAGTAATGATGCTGAAAATTCAGCTTTGATCAAAGTCATAAATTACATTTTAAAATATATTCATATAGAAAACAGTTATTTTAAATAGTAAAAATATTTCACAATATTACTGTGCATCCTTGCACTTTTTAAATCATGTACCATTTTCAAATGCTCATAAAAATATTTTTTTTATAGGTTCCTGTTCACAATCACCCTGACTATTACTGTATTAATTTTCAAGTCATTTTACTGTATAGTTTTGGAAAAAAATGAAAGGCAAATTCACCCCAAGCATCTAAGAGCATTGTAGCACTTTTATATTTATTTATTTATTTTTAGTTCATTTAAGTTTTATTTGTGTTAAAAAAAAAATGAAAAAGTGAAAATCCAGATCCCTATGCATTTATGTTCTTACAAAGTAAAAACAGTGCAAGATTATGTAAATTGTCACTTTACATGAATAAATTTAATGATGCATATTATAATTACTATTATTATTATTATTATTTTTTGTTTGTGTGTGTGTGAATAAATACAAAAGAAATATGCAAGAATATACTTAAAAATTTGGGTTGATATTCCCTTTATTTTTTCCAGAACTGCACAGTTAATGACTTGACAATACAGTAATAGCCATGATGACTGTGAATATATATATATATATATATATATATATATATATAGTGAAATTGGGACATGACGTAAAAGTGCTAGAAAGCACACATGCTTGGAAGAATTTCATGAGTATTTGAAAATTGGGACATGATTAAAAAAATTGCAAGGATGCACTTTTATGCTTGGGGTGGATTTGCCTTTAATGTTTTCCTAAACTGTACCGTAAAATGATTTAATAATTAATACAGTAATAATCAGAGTGATTGTGAACAGGAATCAATTGAAAGAATGAGCAAACCTGTAAAGGAAATATTTTTAAGAGTCCAACATACAGCAAAAGCAGTAATATTGTGAAATATTTTTACTATTTAAAATAACTGTTTTCTATATGAATATATTTTAAAATGTAATTTATGACTTTGATCAAAGCTAAATTTTCAGCATCATTACTCCAGTCTTCAGTATCACATGATTCTTCAGAAATCATTCTAATATGCTGATTTGCTGCTCAAGAAACAATGTATTATAATTATTATTGCTGTTGTTGTTGCTGTTGTTATTATTTAAAACAGTTGAGTACATTTTTTCAGGATTCTTTGATGAATAGAAATATCCAAAGTTCAGCATTTATTAAAAAATTGTTTATTTTTGTATTTATTTTTTTATTTTTTTTGGAAAGACATTATGGAAATTAATCCTTTTATTTAACAAGGATCCTTTAAATTTATCAAAAGTGATGATAAAGACATTTATAATGTTACAAAAGATTTCTATTTTAGATAAATGCTGTTCTTCTGAACTTCTATTCATCAAAGAAACCTGAAAAATCTACTCCACTGTTTTCAACATAATAATATTAATAAATGTTTTCTGAGCAGCAAATTAGAATATTAGAATTATTTCTGAATGATCATTTGACTGGACTAATGGTGCTAAAACAATCAGCTTTGATACAGAAATAAATTACATACAGGTGCTGGTCATATAATTAGAATATCTTCAAAAAGTTGATTTATTTCACTAATTCCATTCAAGAAGTGAAACTTGTATAATGTATACATTCATTCCACACAGACTGATATATTTCAAGTGTTTATTTCTTTTAATTTTGATGATTATAACTGACAACTAATGAAAACCCCAAATTCAGTATCTCAGAAAATTAGAATATTGTGAAAAGGTTCAGTATTGAAGAGATCTGGTGCCACACTCTAATCAGCTAATTAACTCAAAACACCTGCAAAGGCCTTTAAATGGTCTCTCAGTCTAGTTCTGTAGGCTACACAATCATGGGGAAGACTGCTGATTTGACAGTTGTCCAAAAGACAACCATTGACACCTTGCACAAGGAGGGCAAGACACAAAAGGTCATTGCAAAAGAGGCTGGCTGTTCACAGAGCTCTGTGTCCAAGCACATTACTAGAGAGGCGAAGGGAAGGAAAAGATGTGGTAGAAAAGTGTACAAGCAATAGGGATAACCGCACCCTGGAGAGAATTGTGAAACAAAACCCATTCAAAAATGTGGGGGAGATTCACAAAGAGTGGACTGCAGCTGGAGTCAGTGCTTCAAGAACCACTACACACAGACGTCTGCAAGACATGGGTTTCAGCTGTCACATTCCTTGTGTCAAGTCACTCTTGAACAACAGACAGCGTCAGAAGTGGGCTAAAGACAAAAAGGACTGGACTGCTGCTGAGTGGTCCAAAGTTATGTTCTCTGATGAAAGTAAATTTTGCATTTCCTTTGGAAATCAGGGTCCAGAGTCTGGAGGAAGAGAGGAGAGGCACAGAATCCACGTTGCTTGAGGTCCAGTGTAAAGTTTCCATAGTCAGTGATGGTTTAGGGTCCCATGTCATCTGCTGGTGTTGGTCCACTGTGTTTTCTGAGGTCCAAGGTCAACACAGCTGTATACCAGGACGTTTTCGAGCACTTCCTGCTTCCTGCTGCTGACCAACTTTATGAAGATGCAGATTTCATTTTCCAACAGGACTTGGCATCCGCACACTGTGCCAAAGCTACCAGTACCTGGTTTAAGGACCATGGTATCCCTGTTCTTAATTGGCCAGCAAACTGGCCTGACCTTAACCCCATAGAAAATCTATGGGGTATTGTGAAGAGGAAGATGTGATATGCCAGACCCAACAATGCAGAAGAGCTGAAGGCCACTATCAGAGCAACCTGGGCTCTCATAACACCTGAGCAGTGCCACAGACTGGTCGACTCCATGCCACGCCGCATTGCTGCAGTAATTCAGGCAAGAGGAGCCCCAACTAACTATTGAGTCCTGTACATGCTCATACTTTTCAGTTGGCCAAGATTTCTAAAAATCCTTTCTTTGTATTGGTCTTAAGTAATATTCTAATTTTCTGAGGTACTGAATTTGGGGTTTTCATTAGTTGTCAGTTATAATCATCAAAATTAAAAGAAATAAACACTTGAAATATATCAGTCTGTGTGGAATGAATGTATACATTATACAAGTTTCACTTCTTGAATGGAATGAAATCAACTTTTTGAAGATATTCTAATTATATGACCTGCACCTGTATATAATATATTCAGAATCATTAAAATCAACGTTCAAAAAAATGTAAATGTACTACTATTTTTTTTTACATTCTGATGGAAAATAGCAATAAGTAACTGCTTTGATGTCGCTTTATGGTCTTTTAAGGGTTAAATTACATTTTGTGCAGTAATATTGGTGAACAGCAGTCTATTGAAAATATCAGCTAAAGCATAAAGAAAACGCAGTTCTGACAGTGTCTTTACATCCATTTTGACCACTCCCATACCGTAAGTACACGATTAGATGTGCAAAAAAAAAAAAAAAATAAATAAATAAAGCGGCTGGTGTGACCGTGTATTTTCATGACAGTGCATTTGTTTGTAACTCACTTTATTTTATATAGTGTTTTTGTTGCTGTTGCTGCTAATTCAACATATTTATTCATCTCATTAACGATCATCATCTTCAGGTCAAACTGAACAGCAGATTGTTTTCACAACCCAATGCTGATCACTGGAGTTTATCTGCAGTTTGTCAGAAGAGCAAGGAAAGGACTCTCAGTCTGAGATGAGTCTCTCACAGAAACAGAGGTAACACTGAGTCTGTTTTTAGATCATTATTTTAAACACTTTCTGTGAAAAAAAGAGCACCATGTTTGTATGTTGCTAGAGTTATCTGTACTGTTAACATATCAGAACCTGTAGAAATGACATCAACAGGTCGTCCAAAATGTATCATAAAATTTGATTGCATTATTGATTGCATGTTTGAGGTTGCATATTTAGTAGGTATTAAAAGTCAATAATGGGCAAACTAGATATAATTTAAATTAATAAAAAATTAATACAAATTAAAATATACATCAGACTCTTAAAGAAAAACAACTTGTAACCATGAATCTTGTATCTATAGCAATGAATGTAATGAACAATGAACTGTGTACAGTGAAGGAGTCTGGGAAAGAGACAAGAATCTTTTAAATTTCCCTTTAAAAATACCCACACAATTACACTTTTAGTATTTTCTCTTCTGTCAGTGGGGTCAACAGAGTTTGTTTACTCAACAGTTTTAATATGGTTGCACTATAACACAGTTTTTTAGTGAAGTACAAATTTTCTCTGTTT
>NW_026127657.1:0-18689 GCF_022985175.1 Labeo rohita
GACTCAGGAAATGTCACTGTACCTTTGAATGGCTCTTGTATGGCAGCTGTGACGTGACGGAGCTCTGTGATCGCCGCCATTTTGTGAATGGGCTCTGGCGTCGCCGCCATCTTGTGAGCGCGCACCGCAGTCGCCGCCATTTTGTGCACGGGCTGTATTGTCGCCGCCTGAGTATGGTCGCGCTCTGGTGCGGCCGCCATTTTGTGAACGGGCACCGCTGTCGTCGTCATAGCTCGAGCGCGCCTCCGCCACGTCCGCCATTTCACGAGCGATCCAGGCGGAAAACTTGTTTGTGGCGTCGTGATCCGGCGTTACCACCAATCTGCGCGCGGGATGCGCGGCTGCCATGTCCACGTTGTCGCGTTCCTCCTTCGTGACCTCCACAGTACACGGCGAGCCCACACACAATAAAGCAAAGTTCATAAACGCCTCCAGCGACGAGCGCGGGCCCTCACATCTCAGTCGCGCACGGAGGGGCTGGTTCACGCCGTCACAGAAAATCTCGGCTTTTATACAGTCCGGGAGAGTGGAATAATTGGCAATTGAAATAAACTCATGGATGTATCAATGAAGTGTGTGCGGTCCTTGTTTTATGCGGCATAGAATCCTGTCAGTGTCTGTATCCGAATGTCCGGGGGTGAAGCTGCTGGATCCTGTTGTGATGGATTGTTCTGTAACCAGGAGTGAGTGACGAGAAGCGAGCGGATCCATGTGCAAGCTTTATTGTAGGGACGAGACAGATACGTGGTCGTACAGGCAGGGTCGAGACGGGAGCAGACAGGTAAATCACAGGCAATTGTAGAGAATAGTCCTTAAACAAGCAATAATCCACAAGGCAGGCAGTTAGACAGACGTAAACGAGAAAACCAGGCAGGAGATCAAAAAACCAGGAACTTGGAACAGGAACTAGGAACACACTAAGAAAAACAACAATACAATAACAACAATCCATGAAGTGCAACTGGGGAGGACCGGGGTTTTTATAGAACGCCTGATTGGTCACGGGGGCTGACACAATCAGTGCGGTGGAGGATGGGAGATGCAGTCCGAAGTGCAACATAACAGTCAGAGTGTGTAGGTGAAGCGAGAGTGACATCTGGTGGTGAGTGGACAACGGGACACCGACCAGATTCGTGACAATTTCTTTATTTGTACTTATAGTTAACACATTAATAAATGATTGCCTTAAGTCTTTGCTATAATTTGTTTAGTCATTACTGGTGAACAATGCAAATAGAATTTTTATTTTTTTTTTTTTTAAAGCTGAGGTGTAGCCTACGGAGCCCCTTAAGGGACATGGTGGTGAAAAAAATCAGAGTGAGTGAAAAAAAATTCAGGTTGGGAGGAAAAATATTTTTCAGATTTTTTTGCGTTCCCTCGAGAAACTTTGCGTTCCCTCGCAAAACGTTTACGTTCTCTTGCAAAACTGGTAGAGTTTAGACAAACACTTCCTGTTTACTCAGCTCAGTATGTTCACAACGGAGCGGTTCTTAAGAGTTTTATACTTGAACTCAAGTGGCCTATTATAAAAATACAGTCATTTAATTGCTTATAGTTTAAGGCACGATTTTGGAACATTCTACAACGCTTAATGTGGATTAATGTAATAAAACAGTGACAGCGGAGGACCAATTCGGTATTAATAAATGCTATTCATACTAATAAAAATGTTAATATTAATAGCATTACTCTCAGTAAAGCAGATAGTCATAAATGCAACTTGCTAATGTCTTTTCTCCCCACAGAAAACCTTTAGGATACAGAAAACGCTTAAGGGAAGCTAATGGAGGAATTAAGACTATTTGTAGTTACAATGGTTTAAGTATAGTAACCATTGTTAATTTGTTTGCTGTTTGTTTAAAAAAAATAATAATACGTTTTTGAAAGGAAAAATAAAACAAATAAGTCACGTAGCCTATTAGTCCCATTTTATTCAGAAATAATACTACCAGCAGGCCTACAGCGTGTTATAATACCAACATTATAAACACACATAGCCCAGCACTCCACAGCAAATCCTTTACATTTAACTGTATTCAGAACAGACCAAAAACCAAAACCAAAAAACTATAACTTATTCATTTTTAACAAATAAATATAATATAATGCAGTATATAATAATAGGTATAAGCTTATTTAGCTATAAATAAACTAAAATAAATAATTTAAAGCGAAACTGAAAGTATGGGCTCACGTATCGCTCTCCTTCAGCACAAATCCAAATGTTTCCATATTCGCAAGATTTGCAGCTAAACCATTAAATTAACTGGGCTTTGTACATTCCAATATCGACGTGATAAAATCATAGTGAACAAAAATGTGGCGCAGTGGATTGGACCGGTGCTCAAACTGTACTGCACAGACTAATACAGACTATTTAAACTGACTAGTGTAAGTTTGTATCTGTTTGGGTGATTCTGTGTATTATTTTAATAATGAACAGGCTGCGAGGCGCCGGTGCAATCAAATATGTAGAATCCAATGATCCACAAAATAAACATTTCAGTGAATAATGTTAAATCTGTGTTACATTTATCCTCCCAACCTGATTAGAATGCTTTATTATAAACAACAGCAAACATACACGATGAAACAGGCAGAGGGTCAATAACCGGAAAGGCAGTCCAAAACGTACAACACATAAACGTAATCCAGGCAGCAGAGAGATAAAGCAGGCAGTGGGTCAAATACCGTAAAGTCAGTCCAGAAACAGCAAACAATCCAATAGGGGTAATCCGTAAACTCAGTAGTCCATAAACAAAGCAAGATAGCAACAGGTAATCCAACAGAGAAATATAACAAACGCTCGGTAAGGCAGGTGAACTGGCAATACTTCGCAAAGAAGTGAGCACATGGTGAGTCCTTAAATAGTGACAAACAGGAAGTAACAATAGAAGCAGCAGAGGGAGCATGCAAGCAGTACTGGGGTGAGGGCTCCCTCTGCTGGCTTGGCGTTACAGAATCCCCCCCCTAGGAGCGACTCCTGGCGCTCAAACAACAGTCCAGATGGGTGGGGGAACAGAGGCAAAGCAGGGGGTGGGATGGAGGGCCAGGTCATGTAGAGCAGGTGGGCCTGGATCGTGGAGCAGGGACAGACAGTGAAGCACTGGAGGACCTGGACCATGGAGCAGTGGCAGACAGTGAAGCACTGGAGGACCTGGGCCGTGGAGCTGTGGCAGACAGTGGAACCCTGGAGGTCCTGGGCCGTGAAGCAATGACAGACAGTGAAACTTTGGAGGACCAGGGCCGTGGAGCAGTAGCAGACTGTGAAGTACTGGGGGGCCTGGGCCATGGAGCAGTAGCAGACCGTGTAGAACTTGAGGACTTGGGCCGTGGAGCAATGGCAGAATAGGGGACCATGGTGGGGCAGGCAGAACAGGCAGAGCAGGAAGCCATGGCGAGGCAGGCAGGGCAGGCAGAACAAGAAGCCATGGGAGGCAGGCAGAGCAGGCAGGCAGCCATGGCAGGCATAGCAGGCAGAACAAGGAGCCATTGCAGGGCAGAACAGACAGAAGCAGAGATATCCACAGTGGGATTAGTGACATCCATAGCAGAATGGTGGGTTCATGAATGATTTCTTTGGCCGTGGCATGACAAGCAGAGAGTTCATCTTGGGACGCCGCCCCCATAGGAGGATCCACAGCATGCGCTGACACCTCCGGGGGCATGGGCGCAGATGCTTGGGCAGGTGAGGCTGGGAAGTCATGAATGGCCTTTATGGCCGTGACAGGACGGGCAGAGAGTCCGTGGGGAAACGCCGCCCCTTTGAGAGGTTCTGCAGCCGGAGCTGCCACTTCTGGGGGCATGGGCGCAGACTCCTTGACAGAAGAGACCTCTGGCGTAGACTCGTGGACAGGCGAGAGGCCTCTGGAACACAGTGTGCAGCCCACACACTGAAAATGGCTACGGCCATTACAGGCAGCACAGTAGATAGTGGGATGTCTGGTGACCTTGAGGGTGTGGATGTTATGGGCTTGTGGCTTGTGAATGTAGGCTCTGCGTGGCTTGGGTGTGGCTCTGTGGCTTGGGAGCGTGGGCTCTGCGTGGCTTGGGAGCGTGGGCTCTGCGTGGCTTGGGAGCGTGGGCTCTGCGTGGCTTGGGAGCGTGGGCTCTGCGTGGCTTGGGAGCGTGGGCTCTGCGTGGCTTGGGAGCGTGGGCTCTGCGTGGCTTGGGAGCGTGGGCTCTGCGTGGCTTGGGAGCGTGGGCTCTGCGTGGCTTGGGACAACAGTTTCTTGCCTTGACTCGGGGAGGCCTGCCGTGGCCAGACTTGACTCGGGGAGACCTGCCGTGGCCAGACTTGAGTCGGGAAGAACGGCGGTGACTTGACTTGAGTCGGGAAGAACGGCGGTGACTTGACCTGGCTTGTGCAGTCCAGCTGTGACTTGACCTGGCTTCTGAAGGTTAACTGTGACGTGACTTGGCTCAGGGACAATAGCAGCAACTTGACTTGGCTTGTGAAGATTTGCTGTAACGTGGATTGACTCAGGAACAACATGGCTTGGCTCAGGAACGACATGGCTTGGCTCAGGAACGACATGGCTTGGCTCAGGAACAACGACATGGCTTGGCTCAGGAACGACATGGCTTGGCTCAGGAACGACATGGCTTGGCTGGGGCACAGCTGTGACTTGGCTTGCTCGGGGGCACAGCTGCTTGACTCGTGGGGCACAGCTGTGACTTGGCTTGACTCGTGGGGCACAGCTGTGACTTGGCTTGACTCGTGGGGAACAGCTGTGACTTGGCTTGACTCATGGAGTAACAGCTGTGACTTGGCTTGACTCATGGAGAACAGCTGTGACTTGGCTTGACTCATGGAGAACAGCTGTGACTTGGCTTGACTCATGGAGAACAGCTGTGCTCTTGGCTTGACTCATGGAGACACAGCTGTGACTTGGCTTGACTCGTGGGACACAGCTGTGACGTGGCTTGACTCGTGGGACACAGCTGTGACGTGGCTTGACTCGTGGGACACAGGGGACAGCTGTGAGCTTGACATGACTGTGGGGAACAGCTGTGACTTGGCTTGACTCATAGAGAACCACAGCTGTGACTTGGCTTGACTCTAGAGGGGAACAGCTGTGACTGGCATGACTCGTGGGGAACAGCTGTGACTTGGCTTTGACTCATGGCTTGGAACAGCTGTATCTTGGCTTGACTCATGGGGAATAACAGCTGTGACTTGGCTTGGTTCATGGGGAACAGCTGTAACTTGGCTTGATTCTCTGTTGCTTGACTTGACTCTGTTGCTTGACTTGACTCTGTTGCTTGACTTGACTCTGTTGCTTGACTTGACTCTGAAGCTTGACCGGACTCTGAAGCTTGACCGGACTCTGAAGCTTGACCGGACTCTGAAGCTTGACCGGGCTCTGAAGCTTGGCCGGACTCTGAAGCTTGGCCGGACTCTGAAGCTGGAGCTTGACCCAGGAACTGGGCTTGACTTGAAAGCCTGACTGGACTTGGAAGCTTGACTTGACCCTGAAACTGGACTTGACTTGGAAGCCTGACTGGACTTGAAACCCTTGACCCTGGCAGCTGTAGACTTGACTTGACCTTGAAGCCTGACTGGACTTGGAAACTTGACTTGACCCTGGAACTTGACTGGACTGAAGCTTTTGACCCTGGGCAGCTTGACTTGACTGCTGCAACTTGGTTCTGTAGCTTGACTTGGTTCTGCAGCTTGACTTGGTTCTGCAGCTTGACTTGGTACAGGAACAGTAGCTGCCATTTTAGCTGCCCATACAGCCATTAGGGGTGAGTCCAGTACATGGGCCATCATGAGGCGTGGCTTGGAGACAGCGGTTATCTTGTGGAGTGGCTCTGGGATGGCAGCCATCTTGTGAACTGGCTTGGGGAAGGCAACCATCTTGTAGATTGGCTCTGGGACGGTGGTCATCTTGTGAACAGGTTTGGGAATGGCGGCCATCTTGTGAGCAAACTCTGGCGTGGCGGCAGCCATCTTGCGTGCAGACTCTGGCGTGGCGGCAGCCATCTTGCGTGCAGACTCTGGCGTGGCGGCAGCCATCTTGCGTGCAGACTCTGGCGTGGCGGCAGGCATGGCGTGAGCAGACTCTGGCGTGGCGGCAGGCATGGCGTGAGCAGGCCCTGGCGTGGCGGCAGGCATGGCGTGAGCAGGCCCTGGAGCGGCAGGCATGGCGTGAGCAGGCCCTGGAGCGGCAGGCATGGCGTGAGCAGGCCCTGGAGCGGCAGGCATGGCGTGAGCAGGCTTTGGCTTTGCGGATGTGGCTTGAACAGGCTGTGGTGTGGTGGTTACTGCGGGATTGCGGGGTCCCTCGTCCGCAATCCCAACAGTGTATGGTGATCCGCTTAGGAGTAGGGCATGATCGATATATTCCTCCAGTGACCAACAAATTTTCCCCCCCTGGCAGACTTGAACTAAGGGGCTCGTTCAACCCAAAACGAAAAAAGTCTTTTAGAGCCACATCATTAAAGCCAACCAGGTGACATAGTCCACAAAATTCCTCAACATATTCCTCTATGGCCCGGTCGCCTTGACGAAGGCAGATGAGACGAGATACGGCTGGGTTCATGATTTTGGTTGTGTATGTCGTAACTTCCGCTGGATTCGGGGGTAGGCGAAGTATTCTGTAACGTGAGGACGCTGAGGCGGTGTAGAATCCAATTGCAGAAGTTTATTATAAACAACAGCAAACATACACGATGAAACAGGCAGAGGGTCAATAACCGGAAAGGCAGTCCAAAACGTACAACACATAAACGTAATCCAGGCAGCAGAGAGATAAAGCAGGCAGTGGGTCAAATACCGTAAAGTCAGTCCAGAAACAGCAAACAATCCAATAGGGGTAATCCGTAAACTCAGTAGTCCATAAACAAAGCAAGATAGCAACAGGTAATCCAACAGAGAAATATAACAAACGCTCGGTAAGGCAGGTGAACTGGCAATACTTCGCAAAGAAGTGAGCACATGGTGAGTCCTTAAATAGTGACAAACAGGAAGTAACAATAGAAGCAGCAGAGGGAGCATGCAAGCAGTACTGGGGTGAGGGCTCCCTCTGCTGGCTTGGCGTTACAATAATGTAATAATCTTTAAGCCTAGACATATTTAAAGATTGATACAAAATGTTGGACTTCAACAAAAATACAACATTTGAGAACAAATAAAGTGGGAGATACAGAGAGAAAATATTTGTGAGCTCAAGATAATGTTAAATCACATTTCTATATTCAGTTTTGATGCAGCACATTGAACCTGAAATTAGGGAAGAAAATTGTCTTTTATTTCGAGTTATGATCGATTTTGATTTAAAAATCTTAACTTATAAATTAAACCTACCCTATACCCTAGTTTTTAATATAATTCACCAAAAATCACACTATGAAAAATATTAGTAACTATTGCAAATAGCAAATATATCAAAACAATATTATAACACAATTATGGCTTTACAAAAACACATTAAAATAAAACAATAAATATGAGAACCTGAGAAAACTGTATATAACAAATGTTTAATATTTTCTAACTGTATTTAACATTTTCAGAAACTGTGAGTACAGTAATTACAACTCTACAAATTGTATGTTTGCTTTTGTAATTTTCTGTCCCTATTCAGGTTTATTATTTTGCATGTTAGGCTCATTTTGACAAAGTATGTGCTTTCTACAAATCTAATTGTGCAAGACTCGTTTATTTTATTTTATATATACAGTCAAAATTGTTGGTACCCTTGTTAAATATGATCAAAGAAGGTTTTGAAAATCTTTAATTAAACAATATAATATATTAAATATCTAATAAAAATCACATTATGAAATAAATAATTGTCTCTGATATACAATGGCCACAATTACTCTTAGAAATTCTTGAGTAAAATATTTCAAAAGATTGTTAAGCCTCACAAATTAGAAAGTGTCTATAAGAAAAGAGCTCAAGCACTGAAAATCCCTAATAATTAAGTTCTAATCAACTGAAGATGTTACGTATTTTTTTCTCATATTGTAGTCGTGACGACGGAAGTTTCAGGAATGTTTAATATTGTGTGAAAAACAATCCTGCAACATTATCATGTGTGTTGTTGTACAGTGAACACCAGTGTGTTTTCTAGTGTGGATCATGGAGGAGAGTTCAGGATCACATCAGGACTCCACAAATGTAAGTCCACAAACAGACACACAGTTTTGTTGTTTGTTGTTTTGTTGTTGTAAATGTGTCTCTTGTAATGTGTGTTCTTGTGTTCAGATGCCTGTGATCTCACACTGGATACAAACACAGCAAACAAACACCTCAAACTGTCTGACGAGAACAGAAAGGTGACGTGTGTGGATGAACAACAGTCATATCCTGATCATCCAGACAGATTTGATGTATATCTCAGGTTCTGAGTGTTGAGAGTTTGACTGGACGCTGTTACTGGGAGACTGAATGGAGTGGAGATAATGTTTATATATCAGTGTCATATAAAGAAATCAAGAGGAAAGGATGGAGTTATGACTGTGTGTTTGGACATAATGTGAACTCCTGGAGTCTGATCTGCTCTGATCACAGATTCACTGCCCTTCACAATAATAAGTCCACTGCTGTATCTGCTGGTTCAGTGTCCAGTAAGAGAGTAGGAGTGTATGTGGACGTGTCTGGCGGCACTTTGTCCTTCTACAGCGTCTCTGACACACACAAACTCACACACTTACACACATTCACACACACATTCACTCAAACACTACACGCTGGATTTAGACTTGGTTATTCAAACTCTTCAGTGTCTCTGTGTGACATTGACATTAAACACACACACACACATTAAACACACACACACATTAAACACACACACACATTAAACACACACACACATTAAACACACACAGACATTAAACACACACACACATTAAACACACACACACATTAAACACACACAGACATTAAACACACACACACATTAAACACACACACATTAAACACACACACACATTAAACACACACACACATTAAACACACACACACACATTTAAACACACACACACATTAAACACACACACACATTAAACACACACATTAAACACACACACACACACACATTAAACACACACTGACATTAAACACACACACACATTAAACACACACACACACATTAAACACACACACACACATTAAACACACACACACATTAAACACACACAGACATTAAACACACACACACATTAAACACACACAGACATTAAACACACACACATTAAACACACACACACATTAAACACACACAGACATTAAACACACACACACATTAAACACACACACACATTAAACACACACACATTAAACACACACACACATAAAACACACACACACACACACACACATTAAACACACACAGACATTAAACACACACAGACATTAAACACACACACACATTAAACACACACACACATTAAACACACACACACATTAAACACACACACACATTAAACACACACACACATTAAACACACACACATTAAACACACACACACATTAAACACACACACACATTAAACACACACACATTAAACACACACACACATTAAACACACACACATTAAACACACACACACACACATTAAACACACACACACATTAAAACACACTGATTTTACACACACATTAAACACACACACACATTAAACACACACACATTAAACACACACACACACATTAAACACACACATTAAAAACACACACACATTAAACACACACACACATTAAACACACACACACATTAAACACACACACACACACATTAAACATTAAACACACATTAAACACACACATTTTGACATTTTAAACACACACACACACATTAAACACACACACATTAAACACACACACACATTAAAACACACAACACACACACACACATTAAACACACAAACATTAAACACACACACATTAAACACACACACACACATTAAAACACACACACACACACAAACACACACACACACACACATTAATTACACACACACACATTAAACACACACACACATTAAACACACACACACACACACACACACAGAAACATTAAACACACACACATTAAACACACTTTACATTACACACAAACATATTTTTGTTCACACATTAAACACACACAGACATTAAAACACACACATTTTTAAACACACATTTTACAACACAATTAAGACATTAAACACACACACACATTAAACACACACACACATTAAACATTTTTGTTCAACAAACACACACACAAACATTAAACACACACACACATTAAACACACACACATAAACACATTTTTGTTCAAAACACACACACATTAAACACACATTTTGACATTTTACACACACACATTAAAACACACACACACATTAAAAACACACACATTAAAATTAAACACACACACACATTAAACATTTTTGGGTGGACACAGTGTGAGTTCATGATGTATTTGTTTTTGTTGAAAATTATGTGTTTTAAATAAGGCTTCAGGAAGTTCAATAATGTTTTTTGATTATTATTTAGACATTTTGAGCTGATTTTATGGAAGTATTACATTTTTATACAATTTTAATGAGCTATTTTTCCAGAAAAATTAAACTTTGAGTCTCTTCATTTTTGGGTCACACTTGAAATACAACTTTAATTTTTTTTTTTTAGGAAAATTAATGTAATATATTTTTGTTCAATAATGTTTTTGATTATTATTTAGCATTTTGAGCTGATTTTATGGTAGTATTACATTTTTTTATAATTTTTAATGAGCTATTTTTCCAATAAAATTAAACTTTTTGAGCCTCTTCATTTTTGGGTCACACTTGAAATACAATTTTTTTATTTTTTTTTTTTTAGGAAAATTAATGTAATATATTTTTGTTCAATAATGTTTTTTGATTATTATTTAGCATTTTGAGCTGATTTTATTTTCATTTAGTATTTTTGGTAGTATTTTTTATACAATTTTAATGAGCTATTTTTCCAATAAAATTAAACTTTGAGCCTCTTCATTTTTGGGTCACACTTGAAATACAACTTTTTTTTTTTTTTTAGGAAAATTAATGTAATATATTTTTGTTCAATAATGTTTTTTGATTATTATTTAGCATTTTGAGCTGATTTTATGGTAGTATTACATTTTTATACAATTTTAATGAGCTATTTTTCCAGAAAAATTAAACTTTGAGCCTCTTCATTTTTGGGTCACACTTGAAATACAACTTTATTTTTTTTTTTTAGGAAAATTAACATAATATTTTTGTTCAATAATGTTTTTTGATTATTATTTAGCATTTTGAGCTGATTTTATGGTAGTATTACATTTTTATACAATTTTAATGAGCTATTTTTCCAGAAAAATTAAACTTTGAGCCTCTTCATTTTTGGGTCACACTTGAAATACAACTTTATTTTATTTTTTTAGGAAAATTAATGTAATATATTTTTGTTCAATAATGTTTTTTGATTATTATTTATCATTTTGAGCTGATTTTATGGTAGTATTACATTTTTATACAATTTTAATGAGCTATTTTTCCAGAAAAATTAAACTTTGAGCCTCTTCATTTTTGGGTCACACTTGAAATACAACTTTATTTTGTTTTTTAGGAAAATTAATGTAATATATTTTTGTTCAATAATGTTTTTTGATTATTATTTAGCATTTTGAGCTGATTTTATGGTAGTATTACATTTTTATACAATTTTAATGAGCTATTTTTCCAATAAAATTAAACTTTGAGCCTCTTCATTTTTGGGTCACACTTGAAATACAACTTTTTTTTGTTTTTTTAATTTTTTTTAGGAAAATTAATGTAATATATTTTTGTTCAATAATGTTTTTTGATTATTATTTAGCATTTTGAGCTGATTTTATGGTAGTATTACATTTTTATACAATTTTAATGAGCTATTTTTCCAATAAAATTAAACTTTCAGCTTCTTCATTTTTGGGTCACACTTGAAATACAACTTTTTTTTTTTTTTTTAGGACAATTAATGTAATATATTTTTGTTCAATAATGTTTTTTGATTATTATTTAGCATTTTGAGCTGATTTTATGGTAGTATTACATTTTTATACAATTTTAATGAGCTATTTTTCCAATAAAATTAAACTTTGAGCCTCTTCATTTTTGGGTCACACTTGAAATACAACTTTATTTTATTTTTTTAGGAAAATTAATGTAATATATTTTTGTTCAATAATGTTTTTTGATTATTATTTAGCATTTTGAGCTGATTTTATGGTAGTATTACATTTTTTACAATTTTGACAAGTAACATTTTTATACAATTTTAATGAGCTATTTTTCCAATAAAATTAAACTTTGAGTCTCTTCATTTTTGGGTCACACTTGAAATACAACTTTATTTTGTTTTTTAGGAAAATTAATGTAATATTTTTGTTCAATAATGTTTTTTGATTATTATTTAGCATTTTGAGCTGATTTTATGGAAGTATTACATTTTTATACAATTTTAATGAGCTATTTTTCCAGAAAAATTAAACTTTGAGCCTCTTCATTTTTGGGTCACACTTGAAATACAACTTTTTTTTTTTTTTAGGAAAATTAATGTAATATATTTTTGTTCAATAATGTTTTTTGATTATTATTTAGCATTTTGAGCTGATTTTATGGTAGTATTACATTTTTATACAATTTTAATGAGCTATTTTTCCAATAAAATTAAAACTTTGAGCCTCTTCATTTTTGGGTCACATGTTTTTTGAAATACAATTACATTTTTATTTTTTATTTTTTTTTGAGCCTCTTCATTTTTGGGTCACACTTGAAATACAACTTTTTTTTTTTTTTAGGGAAAATTAATGTAATATATTTTTGTTCAATAATGTTTTTTTGATTATTATTTAGCATTTTGAGCTGATTTTTTTTGATTATTTTTATACAATTTTGAGCTGATTTTCCAATAAAATTAAACTTTAGCCTTTCATTTTTATACACTTGAAAATTTTATTTTTTTTAATATTTTTGTTCAATAATGTTTTTTGATTATTATTTTTCCAGCTGAAATTTTTAAATTTTAATGAGCTATTTTTCCAATAAAATTAAACTTTCATTTTTGGGTCACACTTGAAATACAACTTTTTTTTTTTTTAGGAAAATTAATGTAATATATTTTTGTTCAATAATGTTTTTTGATTATTATTTAGCATTTTGAGCTGATTTTATGGTAGTATTACATTTTTATACAATTTTAATGAGCTATTTTTCCAATAAAATTAAACTTTGAGCCTCTTCATTTTTGGGTCACACTTGAAATACAACTTTTTATTTTGTTTTTTAGGAAAATTAATGTAATATATTTTTGTTCAATAATGTTTTTGATTATTATTTAGCATTTTGAGCTGATTTTATGGTACTTTATTTTGTATTTTAGGAAAATTAATGTAATATATTTTTTTTCAATAATGTTTTTTGATTATTATTTAAAAAGTATACATTTTTATACAATTTTAATGAGCTATTTTTCCAATAAAATTAAACTTTGAGCCTCTTCATTTTTGGGTCACACTTGAAATACAACTTTATTTTGTATTTTAGGAAAATTAATGTAATATATTTTTGTTCAATAATCCAGTAACTCATTTTATTTTGGAAACCGATTGCTTCAAACCATTTGAGTTTTAAAAAAACTATTGTTTATATGGTGTTAGTACAGTGAACTTATTTAATTTGAGTCCACTAAGAAGAAATATTTCTTAATATAAACCCTTAAAGTATAATAAAATAGCAATTGAATTTTACTCAAATCTTTATAGATTGTCATTAACTAACAATAACACAAATTTGTGTAATAAAGTGCTTAGTAAAGAGATTGTCACTATATCAGCAATTCCACAATTACTGTCTTTAAATAAAGCAGCAAAACATCTGTGTTTGTGGCTCATCATTGCCTGAAGCACAAGCTCTACTCTCCAGCACAATGGTGACCCACAAAACTAAATTAAACTAACAGATCTCTCTTGTACAAAAACACATCAGTTAGGCACAATTAAATATTTTCTCTCCTTACCAGTTAATGACTTTGCATAATTGTTTTTCTATGAACATTCACTAATATTTTAGTGAAAATAACTTGATTTGCTTGGTAAATCTGACTGTTGTGTTTTACAGTATATTACTGTTTTTTTCTTGAATTAATGGTAATCTACTGGCAGCTCTGGTTGCCAGCATGTTACTGTTTTTCTACAGTGTGTTGCCGTAAATTAATTACAGTTTATTACTGTTAAATTACATTTCATGCTGGGTTTTTTTTTTTCATCATACATCTTTAACCCTTTAAAACCCACAGCAAAATCCTCATTTTAAACGAACACTTATAATGTGTCAACACTACAGAGTGTTTGAGTAATACTGAATTAGTGCTGAAGTTAATGAGATAATTATATGATTGATCACGTTCTGATTGAGCATTAGTGATGAACACCAGCTGTTAACAAACAAAATTGCTGAATGAAAGAATAAAGCAAGAACAACTGACTTCAGTCACAGTCTTAGATGACATCAACTGAAATAAAAGAAGACATTAAATCTCTCAAGATCTGATTAAACTCCTAAAACAGCATTACCAGCTTCAATTATTACCACACTGACTTTATTTCTGTAAAGAGGTTTAGGTTTTTTTTTTTCTTTTACTACCACGGTGGAGATCAGTGTTTACTTTAGTTGGGCTGTTGAACCTTGACATTTTAAGGTTAAATTTAGTTTAGTTGTTGTAATTGTGTATGTTTACAACATGCTTGTTATGAGAAAAAAAAAAAATTAATGACTACAAATAAATCTAGAATTGTTTATGGTTTGTTAATAACACAGGTTTTATCCAGTGTCTTTTCTTTTGTTGAATATGAGCTGCCAGTACTTTTTCCGTTTTTTTACAGATTTTTTTTTACAGTGTAAGACTAACAAGAATGAATAAAAATGCATCTGTGACTTCATATTGCTTCTTATTTTTCAGTGGATTGATAGCTCCAACACCAATTAAGCAGACCTGAGCAGCTGATCGAGGATCACCAGAAACTCTGCAGAACTTTGGTCCTCAGTGCCCAGGACTGGAAACCAGATTTGTAAGTCATCAATCTAGCAGTCGTTCTGCCTCTCTGAATTGTCATGTTTAGAACATATTGCAGAAGATCTCAACATGATCTCTCGAGGTCCACTTACATGCAGCGTTTTGCTCCAACCTAGTCCAGTGCGCCTGAACAAACTAATCAAGGTCTTCAGTTTAACTATAAATTTACCTAAACTATGGGTGTGTATCTCTCAGGTCCCTTGATCATTAGTCAGTGGTTAAAGGAGAACTACACTTCCAGAACAACAATTTACAAATAATGTACTCACCCCCTTGTCATCCAAGATGTTCATGTCTTTCTTTCTTCAGTTGTTATGTTTTTTGAGGAAAACATTTCAGCATTTTTCTCCATATAATGGACTGATATGGTGCCCCGAGTTTGAACTTCCAAAATGCAGTTTAAATGCGGCTTTAAATGATCCCAAAAGCGGTTGTAAACGATCCCAGCTGAGAAGGAAGGGTCTTATCTAGCGAAACGATTGGTTATTTTAATAAAAATAATACAATTTATATACTTTTTAATGCCAAACGCTCGTCTCGTCTTACTCTGCCTGAAATATTTTTGTTCCGGTTCAAGACAGTTAGGGTATGTCGAAAAACTCCCATCTTATGTTCTCCCTCAAGTTCAAAATCGTCCTATCGCTGTTTTACCTTTTTTGTTAAGGGTGTTTGATCTTCTTTGCATGTTCACTTTGTACAGACTGGGTCGGTACTTCTGCAGCGATGTAGGATGATTTTGAAATAATTTTTCAAGTTGAGTGAAAAAATACGATTGGAGTTTTTCAACATACTCTAACTGTCTTGAGTCAGAATACACAGAGTTCAGGGACAGAAAGGCCCTTCTTCCTCAGCTGGAATCATTTACAACTGCATTTGAGATCGTTTGAAGCTGTATTTAAACTGCATTATGGAATTTAAAAATTGGGCCACAAATATCAATCCATTATATGGAGAAAAATGCAGAAATGGTTCCCTCAAAAAAACATAACGACTGAAGAAAGAAGGACATGAACATCTTGGATGACAAGTTGGTGAGTACATTATCTGTGAATCTTTGTTTTGGAAGTGGATCAGGAAGCATCGATGCTCACTACGTTCCCTTATAGGAAGTTCTGAAGCTCAAAACTTAAGAGATAATTCACTACAAAATGACATGTGACCGATTTTAAAACACAAACCAATATCATGTTTGAGCATAAACATACATCACTAGACAGGTAATGTCTAATCTAGCATTTACAATTTATTAATGGCTGAAATCTTGCACATTCATGTAGCACAGTATTTATCATAATGTACTGTAAATAGCATTAAAAGAGATATTCATTTTAATGTTGTGTGTAAATATCAGTAGTGAAGCTGTACAGTATGATGGAAATAGTCACCAGTGTGTAGTGAGTCACTGTCCTTATCAATGTCTGAATTTGTGAACACAATTTATCACAACCTAGCAAACTATTAAGGTGATTGAGATGCACCCTCTGTATGGCAGTGAACTTTGAGGGCCAGAGTTGAGAAGGACCCCTGACACACTAATTAGTTAATAATCACTCATGAAGAATGAGGACACTTTCATTTGAAATATGCAATATTTGACTAATATTCAGTGATGTTATTTTCTATTCCCTTTTGGTTGTGTGTCAATCACAGCTAAATAAAACAAAGTCCATTCAGCCACAGGTCACGGCATCTTTTGCTGTGTAAGTCTTTTTTTTTTCTTTTTTTTTTTTTTTGGTAAATGTCAAACACGTTCTCAGTATTTATATGTTTCAGCTTTTATAACCATTTTAGGTATTGTTTTGGTATGGTTCTTACGTACTGTCCATTTAACATTTTAGCAGCTGAATTTTTTTTTAGTACTTGCGTAGTCGTTTTAATATTACCACATTTGTGATGCATATGTAGGAAGTGACATAAAACTGTGTTGAAACTTGTAGAAAATTGTTCTCATGCTGTAAGTCAGTTCCCACTCATTTGTTTATTTGTTTGTTTTTAACATTTACATTTTGGTTCTTGTTTTCTTTCTCATTTTAGATGCTGGAGAAAAAGCAGCCAGGCTAAAGCATTTAAAGTGGAAACTTTTGTCGTGGCTCAAAAATCCAGGATTGTGATGGTGGAAGGAGCAGAAGAAGCAGAAGATCAGAGATTAGGCAGAGATCTACTGATGCCCCTGAGGGAACCGTTTAACTAATGTGTTAGTTAAACCAAAAATTTTCAGCACTCACCTTCATGTCTTTCCAAACCTGTAAAACGTTCGGTCATCTTTGAAACATAAATGTAGATCTTTTTAATGAAATCTGAGAAATTTCTGTCCCTCTGTCTCACAGTTTATGCAACTACCACTTTCGAGCCTCAGAAAGGTAGTAAAGACAGAATTAAAGTAATCCATGTGAATCCAGTTGTTTAACCTCAGTTTTATGAAGTGATGCGAATGGTTCATATGCACAAAAAACATTGCATTTTTATTCACACATAAAAAAATCTTATGGTGCTTTTGTGAAAATGCATTGGAGATACCTAAATTATGAATAAAGATGTAATTTTAATCCTATCCTACGAATCACAAATTAAGAAACTGGTACGGCTCGCATGTTTTGCTACTAATGCTGCATTGAATATGGTGCAAAACACATTCGCACACCTGCATTAAAAATGTGAAGTCACGGGCGAATTTTGTACATCCGCAAATCAGTATGCAAATTTTTGTAATGAGATTTGCACACTTGTAGAATGTTTTCTTATATATATATATATATATATATATATATATATTTTTTTTTTTTTTTTTCTTGAATGCTTTTTCTAGAACAAACACAAGTGCATTACGACAACGGTGCGAATCTGCCACTACGAGCCTCAAACGCTGTTTTTCTACGACTTGGGTACATTTTTTTAAGTATCTGTACTTAATTGGCGTAGTTTTGTTTTAGGTAACTTTTACTTTTACTTCACTACATTCCGAAGCATAAGATTGTACTTTTTACTTCACCACATTTCATAAAACATATAATTCCTCCTTGATAAATATTACGTGCTCCGAGACACAGAAGCGGTGTCTTATTCATGAACAAACTGATTATTTTCAACTAACCTGTTAAATCGGTTCGCAAATCCCAAATGATTAATTCACGAATTGGACTGATCCGATTGCAGCTGATTCAAATGAGCCGTTTAGAGCGAGTCTCCAGTGAACCGAATACTCAAGACAAGTAATGTTGAATATTAGGATTAATTATTGTAACTGTCAGTTGTTTGTGAACTAAATCTGGTGTCTATTTAAGCCCACTGAAATGCTTGAATGCAGACACATCTACATCAGTGCCTCTAGGTCAAAAAACGAAACATTATATACAACATAACAGAGATAAAATAAAATAACTCATGCACCTATATATTCATTAGTTTTATTAAAAAAAAGCTACACATTCAACCCTGACGTCTGTTTTTATATTGTTTATCAACGGTATCAATTTTTATATTGTTTGGATCAACTAACGTTATAGCCAAGTAAAGAGATATGAATGTTTAACCATACTGAAAATAAGTAGATATTGTTAGCTTATGCTAACTGTCTAGCTAACAAGCTTGCTGGTGCTAGGTTGAGGTATTTATAGGTCCAAATATTTTT
>NW_026127658.1:0-18652 GCF_022985175.1 Labeo rohita
GAGTGGATTGTTCCCCAGGAGATCTATAGGACACTATCTGATGCGATACTGTAATTGACGGCTGCATGGTGACAATTTTGTCTCTAATAGTATCGATCTTGGAAGTAAAGTAGTTCATAAAGTCATTACTGCTATGCTGATGGGCATAGTCAGTGCCTGTTGGTTCTTTATTTTTTGTTAACTTAGCCACTGTATTGAATAAATACCTAGGGTTATGTTTGTTATCTTCTAAAAGAGTCGAAAAGTAATCAGATCTTGCTGATTTTAATGCTTTTCTATACGATAGGGTACATTCACGCCAAGCAGTATGAAAAACCTCTAATTTTGTTTTCCTCCAGCTGCGCTCCATTTTCCGGGCTGCTCTCTTTAGGGTGCGAGTGTGCTCGTTATACCACGGGGTCGGACTGTTTTCCTTAATCTTCCTTAGGTGCAGAGGAGCGACCGTATCTAGGGTCCTGGAAAAGAGAGAGTCAATAGTTCTGTTACATCATCAAGTTCTTCTGAGCTATTGGACATGCTGAAGAATTCAGATAAGTCAGGAAGATTACTCAGAAAGCAATCTTTTGTAGTAGAAGTAATGGTTCTACCATACTTGTAATAAGGAGTTGAATTTACAGTTTTATTTATCTGGAGTATACACGAGACTAGATAATGATCAGAGATATCATCACTTTGCTGCAGAATCTCAGCGGCATTGACATCAATTCCATGTGACAGTATTAAGTCTAGAGTATGATTTCGACAATGAGTGGGACCTGACACGTGTTGTCTAACTCCAATAGAATTCAAAATGTCTGTAAATGCTGCTCCCAGTGCATCGATTTTATTATCGACATGGATGTTAAAGTCACCTACTATTAAGACCTTATCTGTAACTAACACCAGCTCAGATATAAAATCAGCGAATTCTTTAAGAAAATCTGTATGGTGCCCTGGTGGCCTGTATACAGTAGCAAGTACAAATGTCATGGGGGATTTATCATTAACACTTGTTTCTCTGGATAATGTTACATGAAGCACCATTACTTCAAACGAGTTATACTTGAAGCCCACTCTCTGAGAAACACTGAAAATATTGTTATAAATTGTAGAAACACCTCCCCCTTTACCTTTTAGACGTGGCTCATGTTTATAATAGTGATCATGAGGGGTAGACTCATTTAAGATAATGTAATCATCTGGTTTTAGCCAGGTTTCTGTCAAACATAGCACATCTAGGTTATGATCAGTGATTATATCCTAGATCAGTTAAGGGGACCATTACTATAAGACGTTCCCTATTGGTCTCTACACTACATTCCCAGAACCGTCCCACCAGGGTGGAGCAGACGGAGCAGAAGACCACAGCAGAGACTGGGACCTGGGGAAAACCAAGACAGATGAGACAGACAGAGCATATACGGCCTCATGAGTGGTCATGAATGACCTCTTTGAGCATGACAAGGCGACTCGGGCATACTAAAAGTTCTTTTGTGGTCTCTGAGGTCATGACCGGGCTAAGGCAGGGAAAAGATTCATTTATGGCCCCTATGACCACATCGAGATGAAAAGCCCTGGTGATGAACATACACTGGTTCATTAATTGCCTCCAAGGCTGGAGCAGGGCAAACAGGAAGTTCATACATGGCCTTCTTAGCCATGACAGGACAGATAGGGAGTTCACGGACGGCCTCCATAGCCGTGACTGGGCATGCACAGTGTTCATAGATGGCCTCCATGGCCGTGACAGAATGAAACAAGAGTTCATGGCCTGGGGGTTTATCGGTGGGCGCTACCACCGCACAGGGAGCTGAAGCAGATGTCCCCGTTTCATGAGGTTCTTCACCATAAGCCACCACCTCTGGGTAAACTGCGGTGGGCATCATTGCCTCTGAAAACACAGCAGCTGACACTGCTGCTACTGGAGGTTCTGCAGCATAAGCCGCCACCTCTGGAGACTCAGCGGTGGTGTACGCAGCTCAGACACACCACAAAACAATTCCCGTCATGGCCAGCGCTGCAGACTGGAGAATCAGTTCAGCAACTGGAGGGTTAAGGTGAGTTCGTTTGGGGATACCAGCTGAGCGTGCAGACACCAGTGGTGTATCCCTCACACTAGATACCAGACTGGGATACCGAAGAACCGACCTCAAGGATCTGGGTGCAACAGACGGGATGTGACATGACTCTGTACGATCAACTGTAAAGTGATGAGACTCTAGGATGACAGCTGTGATGTGACAAGGCTCTGGACGAGCAGCTGTGACTTGATGAGACTCCGGATGAACAGTTGAGACAAGACGAGGCTCTGGGAGATCAGCTGAGATGAAACAAGATTCTGGGTGATTGGCTGAGATGAGATGTGACTCTGAATGATCAGCTGAGACATGACGAGGCTCTGGAAGATCAGACAAGATGTGACATGCCCCGGGACGAACAGCTGAGACGTGACAAGACTCTGGGGTAACACTTTAGAATAATGGTCCATTGTTAACAAGTAACTATGCAGGGAGTAATAGGTAGTACTACATTAACACTGAGCTTAATACTCCTAACTAATATGGAAGCAAGATGAACTAAGCAGTAAGTAATAGCACATTTAGGACAAAAGTAGTTCCTTATTAGGTATTCAATAATTATCAAAAAAAAAAAAAAAAATCCTGATTAACTTCTTGTTAACTATGATCAATTAATACACAATAACCAATTAATTAATAATTACAACAGTAGCATCTAAAAACGTATTCAATTACTTGCGAAATTGATGTCGATTCCTCACTAATTACTCAAGAGTTACCTTGTCAGCCCTCAAGAACTACTAGTGATCTGGATCAATATTTTTTTAAAATGAAAGACGTTAACAAGTTACACAACTTAACTGCTCACTAATACGCCCCTTGGTAATATTATTAGAAAACAAGGGATTAGTTTCCATTGTTATGCTGATGATAGTCAACAATATATCTCAATAAGACCAGATGAAACGTCTGAATTATCGAAGTTAACAGAGTGTGTTAAAAATGTAAAAGATTGGATGACCAATAATTTTCTGCTATTAAATTCAGATAAGACAGAGATATTACTTATTGGACCAAAAAACAGTACACAGAATCTTTTGACTTACAATTTACAACTAGACGGATGTACAGTTACTTCCACTACATTCAAAAGTCTGGGTGTTATGTTAGACAGCAACTTGTCTTTTGAAAATCATATTTCTCATGTTGCAAAAACAGCATTCTTCCATCTTAGAAACATTGCCAATCTACGAAACATGTGACTTGTTTCTGATGCCTGTTTCATGACCTCTAGACTGGACTATTGTAATGCACTACTAGGTGTTTGTCCTGCATCTTCAATAAACAAGCTACAGATAGTCCAAAATGCAGCTGCTAGAGTCCTTACCAGGTCAAGAAAATATGATCATATTACCCAATTTTAAAGTCTCTGCACTGGCTACTTATTAGGTTCCGCATCAGCTACAAAATATTACTTCTTACCTATAAGGCCCTTAACGGTTTAGCTCCTGTGTACCTAACTAGTCTTCTACCACGCTACAATCCATCATGCTCCCTAAGGTCACAAAACTCTGGACTGTTGGTAGTTCCTAGGATAGCAAAGTCCACTAAAGGAGGTGGAGCTTTTTCACATTTGGCTCCCAAACTCTGGAACAGCCTTCCTGATAACGTTTGGGGTTCAGACACACTCTCTCTGTTTAAATCTAGATTAAAGACACATCTTTTTAGCCAAGCACTCAAATAATTGCATCTCATAAACTTTTCCTGCAGTTATATCTGATCAAATGCTCATTATTATTCTTTTAGCTCTGGTTGAACGCTAATTATGTTCCTATTTGTTCTCTGTTTTTGCAATGGGATTGACATCCCGTGGTAACTAGGAATTCACAAGCTCCAGTGTGGATCCAGAACACTTAAGAAAAGATGATGTCAACCCCTCAGAGGACTTCAGATGATGCCAACCCTGAAACAACATACAGCACTACCGAATTCTGCTACTAATTTATAGTGTTCTGTTGATTACGTCATTAATTGATCTTTACCACACGTCTCTGCCATATGTTCATCAAGGTACTACTACATATATTGTAAAAATGTCAATTTGGTGTAAAGTTGCTTTGCAACGATATGCATCATGAAAAGTGCTGAAGGATTCTTAGGTCCTTCCATGCAAATTATTGTGTTGTGTTTAAATTTAATGATTGTTTTTAATTTCATTTATAATCATTAATTTACATAATTATTCATAATCATTTTACAATCATTAGTCATTCACATAATTCAATTTTAATTATTTATTTGATTATTTAAGTATTTATCATTTATTCATTTATTCATATATATTAATAATTTATATGTTTTTATATTTTATATTTTTTATTATTTTCCTTGCTTATGCATTTTCATTATTGTTCAGTTCCATGATTGTGGGGTTTCATGAATTGTTTGGTCTAAGAAATAGATAACGGGGATGTTTATGGAAATTCAAGGTTTATGGGATGTTGAATCCGTTTGATATATCATTGTTCTTTGAGCTGTACTCACCAGACAAAGTTTGAACATTGAGACATACGCAACTAAAACTGTTCAGTAAATTCTGTTATACCTTTTTTACCATCATCACTTCGTCTCCTGCTTCTGCTCTTTTCTGGCTTTCATCGGTCAACTTCATAACTGACAGAAACCTGCTTGTTAGTGGGGCTGGGGTAACTACAGCTTGCTGACTAGTTGTCCTGTTACCGAAAGACTGATATTTTCTGACGGGATCTGGTGTCCGGGGCTGGATCCTAATTGTCTGGCGTGGGGACCTGATCTAACAGTGCTATACAAATAAATTTGAATTGAATTGACTTGAAATTAATACTCAAGCACTACCTTGTCAGCACCCAGGAACTACTAGTGTTCTGGACCATTATTTTAAAGTGAAAAACACATTAACCCCTCACTAACTACTCGAATGTTACCTTTTCAGTCCACTTGAGTATTGGTGGCATGTTAAGGTGTTTATCTTGTTAATGTGTTTTTCACGCTAGAATAATGCAGGTCACTAGTGGTTCCTGCGGGCTGACAAGGTAATGCTTGAGTAATTTGTGAGGGTTCAACATTGATTTCACATGCAATTTATTAAATCATTGAATATATTTTATATCTGACATATACTATACAGCCATTCATTTCAGAGGCCCTAGTGATATTATAATTTAACAGACATTGTAATCTGGAAGATGTTGTTTTGTGCTTAACACAATGCAATCAGTGTCTGTATTAAGAATGCAAATTGATTTTGACATAGACCATCATTGTTTATATTCATATCCTAAAGAGAAGTCTTTCCCAGGATACTGTCACTATCTAGGTGTTTTGGAGTCAGATGCATATTGAATTGGCACTGAATACAGCTCATAATAGTAAACGAATCCAATCATGGGCTTGTCAGCATCTCTTCATAGTTGTTTAAAATTTGAAATGAATTATTATCATTATTATTATTATTCTGTGTAAGAAGTTTGAAATAAACTACTTTTTGGTAAGAGTAGTCACAGTCTCAATCTGCAGCCAACTTATTTGTGGGCATATAATATTCATAAATTAGTCCCCGCAAAGAGCTTATTTGAGGTGCAAGCTTCTGAAAAAGGCATTTTATGACCATATTCAGAATAAAACAAGACAGTGGTTTACTTTTAGACATATTTCTGTTGTGATTAATAAAACAAAAAGTGGTTATTCTTTATTAATTGATCATATTTAGCAAGTAGTTCTCAATGCAACTATTTTTGTTTAGTAATTACTGAATACCTAACAAGGAACTACTTTTGTCCTATATTTGCTATTGCTTACTGCTTAGTTAATACTGCTTCCATATTAGTTAGTTATTAAGCTCAGTGTTAATGTAGTACTAACACAACAGACAAAATGTCTAGGGCAGGCAGAAGGCAGACAAGACGATATAACAAGGCGAGGATACAAGACTTGAATTACTAGATACAGGAACAAGGCTAAACTAGACTTAGAAACTCACAAAATGGCTCCGTACAGTTGCTAACACCAGACCAATGCTAAATGCAATACAATACTTGGCAACTAGAAAGAGGAAGTACAAGGCTTATATAGAGTGCCTAAATGGTTACAGCTGTATGTGTGATCAGCGCAATTAATGATGGGAAATATAGTCTGGGGTGTGATGCGACAGTCTGTGTAATGTGAAATGGCAGTAGGATGCACAGGTGACCTCTGGTGGTGGGTAGATCGGACAGGATTCGTGACACAATGATTCAGTTTTCCATTCACAAAGACAGTCACTTGATTTATTCCTGAATGAATCAGCCATTTGAACGAATCAAATGAATGAATAATTCAGTAATTAAATCAGTGACTGGCCGCCACCTACTGGCAGTTTTAGTTTCAAGTATCTTTCAGTTATTTAAATCATTTAATATTTCTACATTCACAATTTTATTTAAAAAACATTAATATCAACATGCATTTATGAATTTAATTGCACTCATGCCACCTCTGACTCTCATTAAACATCTCAAAATACACAGTTCTTCTGTGCCACCTTTGTACAAATTAATTAATTGTTAAAACATTTTTTTTTTTTTTTTGCCATAAAAGATAACATATTTTTAATAAAGTTAGGAAAATGCCATTGCAAAGGCAAAAATAAAATTCCCGTGAAAATCACTTTAAGGAGTCAAATATCACCTTGTAATGGGAAGAATAATTTTTGACCACATTTTTTGATTATTGATTTGAAGGTGCTTGTCAGACCTGTGTGTGCCATTTGGACTGTTTTTGTTTTGTTTCCCTGTGTTTGCCCATATTTGGACCTTCCGTTTCCGATGTTAATTATTACATCATTGTGTCTTAGTTCACCTGTCCTCCCCTGATTGGCTGTTTCTATGTATTTAAGTTTGGTTGTCCTTAGTGTCCTTGTCGGTGATTACATTGTCGTTCTGTTCCTTTCGTCGTGGTTGCTGGTTCCCTGCTTTTTTCCCTGTGTTTGTTTTATGTACACTTTGGATTATCTGAATAAACTGCACTTATTTGGATCTCCGCTCTTCTCCTGCGTCATCCCTCGCACACGACGACTACACCGTGACAATGCTTCTGTAATTTTTTGACTGTCTCATATTTTTTTATAAGTTATAAAAGTAAGTGTAGAGCCCTGTGTGATCTTGACATAGGCTGATAATGAATCAAATGGAGCACTTATGTGTTGCTTTCGTTGACGTGAACTCCATTAAACCTGCACATAGCGTGGTAATTGAAGATAGGATTTATATCTGTATTGCGTTGACACATTTATGTGGCCAAGTGTAAATGGAAACGTTTTAACAAAACACATGAAGTAACCAGGTGTAAACAGGCCCTTTGTATAACACATTATAAAAGTAGATTTAATGCATTTAATGTATTATATAATGCACTGTACAATCTCATGAATAACTGTAACCACAGTTAATACATTATAACACTTACCAATCCATTGTTACACTATGCATTTTAAATTTGGTTATAAAATGTACTACAATGAATAATTATAATTCATCATACATAATTCATTTAATAACCCTTTATAATGCATTATACATGAAGACTTTAAGTAAAGTATTACCAAAGCTTGCTTTTATCCTTAGATTCCCAGTGGAAAAAAAAAAAAAAAAAAGTTGTCACTGTATTGAGGATCCTTTTGAGAAAACTTTCAGCTTTACAAAGGAGGCAACTTTGTGAAGCACATGCAAACTATAGTCTTGCATTAACAAGATTTCATATTTGAGTAATATACAGCTTCAGCTGTTTAAATTAGTTTGGGAATACTGGAAAAGAGATTAAATTTCACTTTCAAAAAGGTGGATGAACCCATAAAAAACACTGAAATGACATTTTGCTTAAGATAAAGGACCCGTTTTGAGGAGCATGAATATTTTCTCTGTACATCTCTATATAAAAATGTCCAGTTCTAATCTGATACATTAAGATATTAAAATATAAACAGTAGCATTATGATTTCCTGTAAAGCTACTTTGAAACAATGTGTGTTGTGAAAAGCAGTAATCAAATTTAAATAGACTTGTGGATGCAGCAGTGTGATCTCTACTAGACAATACTAATAAAATAACCTGAATAAATACAATCTGTCACGTCCCTGTAGTTCAGTGTGTTTTGAATAGTCGTCCATAGTTTGTGGCTGCAGTTGCAGCGACTCAATCAGCAGAACTGATGTAATGGATTTGGTTTGAATTCTTTTGACAGACTTGTTGAAATCTTGTTCTGTCTGCAGGAAATCTGTTTCAGACCAGATGTTTGAGCTGTAAAGATGTGGAGATCAATCACAAGAGCCCCATCTGTCCATCACTGGAGGGCAAAGGGTAGGTGACGCTCATCTGCACCCACAAATCAAAGTCCATTTACCCTCCAGATCCCACTGACTCTCTGTATTCAGAGAAATAACACAATGAGATGCTGGACAGTCCACCACAGCAGCTCCATTAATAATGCTGATCCAGACTCAGACTGATGAAGCGTCGGTCAGCATGATGACTGTGATGATGTATCATGTGTGTCACGCTTCATTCTCCAACAGATCACCTGATCCTGACGCACCTGACGTGCTCATACCTGTCAAAGACCTGCCCAGGTATCTCAATTCAGTTGTGCTGAAAATGTGCTCACCCTCACACCATCCAAGATTAGGATGAGTTTGTTTGTTCATCAGATTTGTAGAAATGTGTCATTCCATCACTATCTCACCAATGGATCCTCTGCAGTGAATGGGTGCCGTCAGAATGAGAGTCCAAACAGCTGATAAAAACATCACAATAATCCACAAGTAATCCACACCACTCCAGTCCATCAGTTCACATCTTGAGAAGACAAAAGCTGAAACAAATCCATCATAATGACATTTTTTAACTGAAATACATTGAGTCCATAATCCATAATAACACTTCCTCCAGTGAAAATGTCCATCTCATGTTGTCTCTCACATCAAAATCCAGCCACTTTTTGTTTAGAGCCATTTTGGCTTGTAAACAGTGCTTGTTCCATGCAGATTTCACTCCTGATTCAGACCAGACCACCTTTTCACTTGAGGAAGCATTACTGGTGACATTTTCAGTAAATGTTCAGTTTTGTCTGAACTAGTCCTTTCATGCTGAATGTGTGTGTGATATCTGGTGCTGTGTGTTCAGGTGTGATGAGAAGGGCTGTGACGGGCTGCTGCGGCCGCATGTCATCTGGTTTGGAGAGACTCTGGACTCTCAAATCCTCACTAAAGTGGAGAAGGAGCTGGAGACGTGTGACCTCTGTCTGGTGGTCAGTTTGACTCTGATGTGAAACTTTTTCTTCTGAAAGCTCCTGCTGACCAGATAAACACGCCTGCTTTGTTTTTTTTGTTTTTTTTTATTTCAATCATGTGTGTTTGTGTCTTCAGGTCGGCATGTCCTCCGTCGTTTACCCGGCAGCCATGTTCGGCCCACAGGTGGCGTCCCGTGGCGTTCCAGTGGCCGAATTCAACACTAAGATGACAGCAAACACACCACGCTTCAAGTGAGTTTATCCTGTGGAAAATATGTTGTTTCTGAAAATAATTACAGAAGGAATAATGTCCAGCAATCAGGAGCGACACAAACCTTAGCTGTTTATTACACCAATACAACATCAACATGACACTGAAACATGAAACTAGCAGACCAGTGTGAACCAGAGGTGTAGTTTACTGTACTAAATATGCACTTGTAGTGTTCTTCATATCTTGATATAATATAATATTAATAAAACAAAACACCACTTAAGTGACTTAATGTAAGACACTTTCATGGCTGTGTTTCTTAAAGGGGTAGTTCTGTCAGTCATCAAAATGATAGACAGTTAGCATACAGTTTGTTTTGGCGGCATGGTTCTGTTCTGGGCAAAAAAACTGCCCATCCATGTAGCATGTCATGAATGAGCAGGGAGAGCAGCAATAATACGCCCCCCCAAATACAACTGATGGCATATCTAAAAGAAGCATGTCCTTCTGGAATAACAGAGAATGGGGCGGCGGCGCCTTAGCGAGAAGGGTAGCAGTGAAGGGGTGCTGTTCTTCATAGACAGCTAAGAACAGCAGCAAATCCTTTAATGTAGTACCTGCGTGGGGCATTTAACATTCTAACCTGTATAGCTAGAGTTAAACTTTTTTTTTTTTTGTATATTGTATGTCCTCTTTGGTAACACTTTTTAATAACACTCAGTTGTAAGTCATTTATATGTGATTAGTTAATGATAAAAATAATTATTTACGAAACATTCATAAACGTTTAATAAATGATATGCTAACTATTTGTGTATGTTTTGTTAATTCATTTCCAAGTAATTTCCAAGTAATTAGTTAATGATGAACTAATCATTTACAAAACATAATTATGCATTCATAAACGATTAATAAGTGATATGTTAGTATTTTTATCTGTTTTGTAGATTAAGTTATAAATCATTTACAAGTGATTAGATAATGATGAACTAATAATTTACAAAACATGACTATACGTTCACAAATGATTAAGCAATATGCTAACAATTTACAAATCTGCCGTAAGTTATCTTCAAAAAATAGCATATCATGAAATAATCAAACAGATCCTTAGTAAGTGGTTAATACGTTACTAATTAATACATTATTTTTCATTTATAAATAATTGAAATGTCAATCATTGAAATGTTTATCCTCCACTGAAGATCACATCATGAATAAATCATTTAGAAATCTTTCTGCATCCCCTAATCTAAAGTGCAAACAATTCATCAGTTGTAAATGTTTTACTCATCATTCATAGATCTTTCCCCCCAGTGTGTATACGTACTGATGAGTAACAACTGATGAGCAGTTTACACTTTAGATTAGGGGATGTAGAAAGATTTGTAAATGATTTAGTCATGTGTTTACACAACAGGTTTTGAATACTTTGTAGTGTGCACTGCAATGTAAGTGCTGACTGGTGAGGGTAAAGATGTCTTCTCTGGCAAACATGAGCTGCGTCCCAAATGACTTTGCACTTATGCACTCAACCATGTAGTGTATGAATTATATAAGGTTATTTTATCATTCATAAGCGGAGTTTGATAGCCCCTCCCCTTTCACTATGTAATTATAGCTTGCAATTAACAGTGCATGAAGTGTTATTTAAGTGCATCATCAGTTTTCAGTGTGAACACTACTTGCACTGTTTAAACTAAAAACCTTTATAGAATAGTGCATAAGTATGTGATCTTCAGTGGAGGGTAAAAGTGGTTCACATTTTCACTAGAACACACACACTCCACACAGAACACAAGTCTGTGCTGATGAGAGAAAGGGTTTACACATTTTTTGTTCACTTGACAGCAAATAATTTATTATTATTTAAAAAAAGAAAATAGTTTTAGAATAACTGCATTTTTGTGCTTTTTAACAGACCAGCTTACAACTTTAATGAAACATACATAAATTATATATATAATAGTACAAATACATAATGGTACAATGTTGACATTTCAATGATTAATAAGTGATTTTTAATATATTAACTAGTAACTTATTAACCATTTACTAAGGATCTGTTTGATTATTTCATGATATGCTATTTTTTAAGATAATTGACAACAGATTTGTAAATAGTTAGCATATTACTTACAATAAAATGTACATATCACTTATTAATCATGTTTTGTAAATGATTATTTCATCATTAACTAATTACTTATAAATGATCTACAACTGAACGTTATTATAAAGTGTTACCTCATCTTTTATGTCATATTCTTAACATTCTATTAAGTGTATTATTAATATAAGAAAGAAAGCAATAAATTATGGCCAAATTAAATGATACTTGTAGATTTACACTAAAATCACCAGTAGGTGACAGCAAGTCATTGTCTTAATAAGCTAGGCGTCACCTCTTTCATTCATTCATTCATTCAACAAGGAAGCGGCTGTTGTTATGAATGGGTTATTCGTTGGAACTGTTGTTGTAAAATAACAAAAATATTGACAATACTGTGTTTAAAATGTAGGCTACATTTAAAATGTTCATTTATATTACCTTTTGTTGAACTGTTATAAATAGTCAACATTTGCAAGCTTTTGGATATTCTAAAAAAATTTCCTTTCTTTTTTTTTGTATTTTAAACATGAAAAACAAAAACTCCAGGACATGTTTCTGATGCAAAGAGTTTCTTAAATCGATCTCTGTTTACAACCTGTGTCAATATTTGGTCTTCATGCTATTAAGTGCAACAAATCTACATTGAAAGTACAATGAACAGCAGCGCGATTTGCTAAAGCAGCATCTGTGGCGTCCTATCATACACACGCTGCTGTTGTAGATGCAGTCAGTTTTGACGCAAAAGATGAGGTAATCTGATATCATTTGACCATTACGACACTGTTATTTCCTATTTTATACTAAAAGCGGTATTTTGCTTATCAGAAATTCATACTCCGTTTTAATGTTGCTTTAAATTGTGGTAGAGGTTAAACAAATGGCAAAGCTCAGAATTTTGTTTGTGTACCAGCGGGTATGTACAAGCAGGTCTAGCACAAACATGATACTGAATACTAGATAAGCCTTAGTCTCAGCCTCAGACGTCACGCCCACGGAACGTTGGCTAAACGTCTGATGCATATGGTACACTTAACTGGAAACACTTCAGGAATGTCGAAGTCGTCATCTGATTGGTTGAATTTTATCGGATTTCCGGGGGACGCGAGTGTCGCGTTTATTTTCGGTCCGCCGGGAAACAAAGCGCAGACGTGTGACTGCAGAAGAAAAACTGTCGTGTTTACATGAGTGACAATGAGCATTTATCAAGATCAGCTAAACGTAGGATTCTCAAAAGTATGCGAGGTTCACGGCATAGACTCTTTAAGAGATGTCCAGGAGTTTTGTTTGAGGCACTTAGTGGAGACAGAAAGAGATATAATGCAGACGCCATTGTTGTTATACGTGCACGAACAGATCAATGACTTACTGCTTGTTTTCTTCTCCTTCTTTGATTTTCTATGCTGACTGACTTGTTGCACGCCGGTCTGTTGTTGTGGGGACATTTCAACGCCCCGAAACGTGACGTTGAACGAAACGAACTGTGATTGGTTGTTTGACATGTCGGTCAAACAGCCTTATGGGCGGGCCTTGGCCAAAGAAAGCTGCTATGAATTCCAGACCTTCAGCCGTCAGTCTGAAGGTCTGGCTATGCGAGACTAGATAAGCCTTAACAAGCAAGCAAAATCCCAATTTTGTGATAGCGATAATGCAAGACCTTCTGAAGTAGGATAGACTGGGGCAGCATGTCCTTATAGAAGAGGAAAAGCAGAGAAGTGCGCTCTTCTTTAATGAGAAGCTGAGAAGAGCAGCATGCCCCTTTAATGCAGTACAGCATATGGTGCAACAGCCATGTTGCCATTATCCATATAATAGTTAGCTTTAATCACATGTTTTTTTGTTTGTTTGTTTTTAGTAGCAGAAAATATAAATACAGTGCGTTAAGTATCATATCAAGCATGTTACTGATACACTAGATAGCTTTAATCAACAGCATATCACCGACTAAAACACAGTGTTTTCGAAATAATAGTTGCATAAATTTAATGAAACAGCATTTCCAATACTAAAACAGCAAGCCTGTTTCACATCCAACAGCCTTGACAACAGTTTTATAAACAAGCCTCACTGTGGTAAGTTTAACTAGTAATATTACCAGCATGTCATAATACAACCAATAAGCCTAAGCAACAGCGTGCCTAGCAAACTAATGTTACTGAAAAACTAACCTAAAAATAAGAGCAGTTTTTAACCATAGCATATTTGCCAACATAGCATTAGGCAATGAGAATTAAATAAATAATAGTTTAGCTTCGTGAAGATATTCAGACATAAATAAATGGTGAAACCCCAGTTGTTACTTGGATGCTTTTAACCCTACTGTAATGAGGACTCGTAGGATGCGTATAAGATCCAAGTGCGAGCTTTAATAACCAGATCGTAGTCAACAGGCAGGGTCAACATCCAACAAACAGTGTTGACGAAGACAAAACAATAGCGTAATCCACAAAACAGGCACAGTCCAATAAACAGAGAGAGCAGTCCGAAAAGTAACAAATAAACAAGGCAAGGAACGATGGCAAAGCTAGACAGAACTATGGCGAGAAACAAAAAGCAAAACTATGATAATAAAACAAAACCGTGGCAATGACAAAACAGAGCAATGAAAACAGGGAAAAACGCTTGGTAGAGTCCGCAAGAGCAAAACAATACTTTGCAGTATCTGTTTGGTATAGGCCTCCTTTTATGGCCACCAAACAGGAAGTTACCAACGAGGCAGCAGAGGGAGCAGCAACAATCAGTTCATGGGTAAGGGCTCCCTCTGCTGGCGTGGCGTTACAGAACCCCCCCCCCCAGGAGCGACCCCTGGCGCTCAAAAAACAACAGTCCAGGAGGGTGGGGGAACAGAGGCAAAACAGGGGGTGGGACGGAGGGCCAGGTCCATGTAGAGGAGGTGGGCCTGGATCGTGGAGCAGGGACAGACAGTGAAGCACTGGAGGACCTGGGCCATGGAGCAGTGGCAGACAGTGGAAACTTGGAGGACCTGGGCCGTGGAGCAATGGTAGACAGCGTGACCTTGGAGGACCTGGGCCATGGAGCAGTAGCAGACCGTGAAACACTGGAGGGCCGTGGAACAATGGCAGACAGTGGAACCTTGGAGGACCTGGGTCGTGGAGCAATGGCAGAGTAGGAAGCCATGGTGGAGCCGCCACGGGTGCAGATCTAGGTGGGGTAGGCAGAGCAGGCATAACAGGGAGCCAGTGCGGGGCAGGCAGGGCAGGTAGAGCAGGGAGCCATGGTGAGGCAGGCAGAGCAGGCAGAACAGGAAGCCATGGCGAGGCAGGCAGAGCAGGCATAACAGGGAGCCATTGCGGGGCAGGCAGGGCAGATAGAGCAGGGAGCCATGGTGAGGCAGGCAGAGCAGGCAGAACAGGGAGCCACTGCAGGGCAGGCAGCGCAAACAGGAGTAGAGATATCCAAAGTGGAACTAGTGACATCCATAGCAGAGCGGTGTGTTCACGGACGATTTCCTTGGCCGTGGCATGACAGGTAGAGAGTTCATGGGAGGACGCCGCCCCCATGGGAGGATCTACAGCACATGCTGACACCTCTGGAGGCATGGGCACAGATTCTTTGGCAGATGTGGCAGTGAGTTCATAAATGGACGCCACCTCCTTAGGAGGTTCTACAGCGTGAACTGACACCTCAGGAGGTATAGGCGCGAACTCGTGGACAGATGAAGCCTCAGGAGCAGACTTGTGGTCAAATGAGGCCTCTGGGGCAGACTCGCAGTCACGCGAGGTCTCTGGAGCAGACTTGTGGACAGACGAGGCCTCTGGGGCAGACTCGTGGACAGACGAGGCCGCTGGAGCACAGTGTGCAGCCCACACACTGAAAATGGCAACAGCCATTACAGGCAGCACAGTAGATAGTGGGATGTCTGTTGGCCTAGAAGGTGTGGATGCTGTGGACTTGTGGCTTGGGAATGTGGGTTCTGCGTGGCTTGGGAGCGTGGGTTCTGCGTGGCTTGGGAGCGTGGGCTCTGCGTGGCTTGGGAGCGTGGGCTCTGCGTGGCTTGGGAGCGTGGGCTCTGCGTGGCTTGCGAGCGTGGGCTCTGCATGGCTTGGGAGCTCAGAGGGGACCTGGTAAGGTTCTGGTAGGACAGCCGTTTCTTGACTTGATTCATGGAGATCTGCCATGACTTGACTTGACTCAGGGAGGTCTGCCGTAACTTGACTTGACTCAGGGAGGCCTGCCGTGACTTGACTTGATTCGACTCGTGAAGAACAGCTGTGACCTGACTTGGCTCAGGGAGATCAGCTGTGGCTTGACTTGGTTCATGAAGGTCAGCTGTGGCTTGACTTGGCTCATGAAGGTCAGCTGTGGCTTGACTTGGCTTGTGAAGATCGGTAGTGACTTTGCTTGACTCAGAAACCACGGCTGTGACTTTGCTTGACTTGAGGGCTACAGCTATAGCTTTACTTGACACAGGAGCAATAGCTGTAACTTGACTGGACATCTTGTGAACAGGCTTGGGAATGGCGGCCATCTTGTGAACAGGCTTGGGGATGGCGGCCATCTTGTGGACTGGCTCGGGGATGGCGGCCAGCTTGTGGACTGGCTCTGGGATGGCGGCCATCTTGTGGACTGGCTCTGGGATGGCGGCCATCTTGTGGACTGGCTCTGGGATGGCGGCCATCTTGTGAGCTTGTTGTAGGAGGGCAGCCATGACAGGTGCAGACTCTGGACAGGCAGGCATGGCGTGAGCAGGCCCTGGAGCGGCAGGCATGGCGTGAGCAGGCCCTGGAGCGGCAGACATGGCGTGAGCAAACTGTGACTTGGTAGCTGTGACGTTAGCAGACCTTGGCTTGGTGGACGTGACTTGAGCAGGCTTTGGCTTGGCAGGCTTGACATGAACAGGTTGTGGTATTACTGCAGGACTGCGGGGTCCCTCATCCGCGATCCCAACAGTAAAAGGTGAGCCAGTTAAACAGAGTGCAAAGTCTATGTATTTTTCAAGTGTCCAGTGAATTTTACCTCCAGGTAGGCAGGACTGAATTGGATCGTCTAATAGCATAGCTCACAGAAATCTGTGACATAATCCTCAATGGGCCGGTTACCTTGGCGGAGGCAGAAGAGGCGTGATGCTGGATCCATGGTAGATCTGTGTAAAAAGCCGCTGGATCTTTGGGAGGCGAAGTATTCTGTAATGAGGACTTGTAGGAAGCGTATAAGTGTCACGAACGCGGTCTCTGTGGCTCCTCCTGTCCCGCGACAGCGGGAAACCTCACCGGAGTTCTAACTACATTACCCATCATCCCGTGCCTGGGGCTCACCACTTCCGGTTCCGGGTCTCCCAGTTCACTTCCTTTCTGGCGGCCATTTTAGCGTGCCCCGCCGGCTCGCCCTTCGCGAAGTTTTGTTTGGTTATGCCTTCAATCCTGAGCGTTTTCTTATCGGACTGCCTTACTGTTGCCAACCGGACTGTTAACGTTGTGTGTGAACCTTTGCTGCCTGCCCTTTGTCGACCCCCGCTATTCTCACGGATTATAGTGTTTGATCGCTGCCGGCCCCGACCCTTTGCATGGACTATTACCTTCCCTCTGGACTTGCCTTCACCACACCAGTCTGCCGTTGTCGACTTACACCTGTTTACTCTGCTTGATTTAATAAAACTGTTGCATATGGATCCTACGTCTTACGATTCGTCCATAACCGCGTCACAGAAAACTTCACCATCTGCGGATCCAGCGACAGTGAATCAGATCGCGACGGAGATGTCCGCTCAAGCCACACTTCTGACCCAGCACCAGCAACAACTGGATCGACTGACTGCCTTGACTGAGCAGCTGGTTCAGGCGATCCAGGGACTGCAGACCGCCACCCCACCTGTCGCTCCTCCTCCACCTGCACAACTCCCGGGAGCTCAGTCAGTCACAGCCAGCCCCCGACTCGCATTTCCTGAGAAGTTCGACGGTACAGCGGCTAAATGTAAGGGCTTCTTGTTACAATGCACCTTATTTGTAAATCAGCAGCCGAACTTGTACGCCACAGATGAGAGCAAGATAGCGTTTGTTTGCTCTCTCCTCACCGGAAGGGCGCTGGATTGGGCCACCGCTGTCTGGAACCTGGGTCAATCTACCTACCCCTCGTTCTTCACCTTTCTCCAAAAGTTTAAGGAGGTGTTCCAGCCCAGTCCAGAAAGCAGCGAGGCGGGTGAGCAGATCGTGGCGTTAAGGCAGGGCCGTCGCACCGCTGCTGATTACGCCCTGGAATTCCGCACCCTGGTGGCGCAGAGTGGATGGAACGACGGTCCCCTCAAGCTCCACTATCGCAAGGGATTAAACCAGGACCTGCAGATGGAGCTGGCCTGCCGGGATGAGGGGCTCACTCTGAACCAGTACATCGACCTATCCATTCGGATCGACAATATGATGCGCTCTCGCAAGCCCAACCGGCCACTCACCAACGTGTTCCAGACCCAACCCTCAACTCTAATGCTTTGATTGATTCCGGCGCTGCCGGCAACTTCATTGATAGGGACTTTGTCAAGATTAACCGATTGCCCATTCTCTCATGTGCTTCCCCTGTGGCAGTGGCCGCCCTCGACGGGAGACCGTTAGGATCCGGCCGCATTGATTACACTACCGACGACCTCACCCTCCGTTTCGAACCCTGCCACCATGAGACCATCCGGTTCTTCATAATTTCTTCACCCCAATCACCTCTCATCCTGGGCTACCCTTGGCTGAATCTTCACGAACCCACCATCTCCTCGGCGGGAGGAACCATCAATCACTGGTCGTCCTACTGCCAGCAGCACTGCATTCACTCAGCTCCCGACACTCCACCCAAGTCCGCCACTCATCCTCCTAACAGCACCATACCCACCGAGTACCAGGATCTGCTCGAGGCCTTCAGCACCATCAAGGCCACGGAATTACCACCTCACAGACTGGGTGACTGCGCCATCGAACTTAAGCCTGGGTCCGTTCCGCCACGTGGGCGCATCTATCCTCTCTCTCAGCCTGAGACTGCAGCTATGGAGAAGTACATTAAGGAGGAGCTTGCCAAGGGGTTCATCCGACCTTC